>NC_133361.1:56900329-57046121 GCF_049309525.1 Garra rufa
AAATGCATCTGTAAATAAATACAAATTAAATTCACGTCGCGCACGCTTTAATTACCTTCAAATGGAACATATACGCTCGCTTCGAACTATTAGTGTGTGAAGACGCTGTATGCGGTGGCGTAGCGCAAATATGAGAATGAATGAAAGTGTAGTAAACGTCAACGGATATCCCCTGCTCAGGGAGTAGGGAGCAATGAACACTGCGCAGGGACCATGTCAATCAGAACACAGTTCATTCACGGAGCTTACTTCTAACGAGTGGGTTATCTGAATCAGGTGTGTTAACTAACAGAGACATGCAAAATACGCAGAGCGGGGGCGCGATCTACCACATGTCCAGCCAAGCTAAACATGCGCGTGGTTCGTGGTTGTTCCCTCACGTTGTATTTTGTCCTTATAAATGTTACAAACTGCGATCTTTGTGTCATCTTCACTCACACCAAAAACATGTGTACACGCGACTGTGAGTGCGCGCGCGTGGCTGTGACGTAATTGCATGCGCCGCTGGCAATAAAAGGATCGGCTAGGAATCGGCAAGAGGAGAAATTGACCGGCCGGTCACCGATCAGGACCGATCATGCGAAAATCGTCCGATTCCGATCACTAGCCGATCAATCGGTGCATCTCTACTTTACAGCACACAACACTTGAAAACACACTTCTGAACACTGACATTTTTTACAACGCATTTACATGACATTTCATAACACATCATGCTTTACATCACGCTACGCAATTTCACATTACATGCTTCACAACATGCTTAGTGTTGCATTGCGTGCTTACATGCTTTACAGCAGGCTTAATGCTTGTTAACATGCTAACGTGACACTTGTCAACACTTTTAGTGATGCTTTACAACACATTTACATGACGTTTCATAACGCGTCATGCTACGTAATTTCACATTACATGCTTTACAACACGCTTAGTGCTTGTCAACATGCTTACGTGCTTACTTCTCAACACTTTTAGTGACGTTTTACAATGCACTTACATGACACTTCAAAACACGTCATGCTTTGCAACATCACGCTTTACAACGTCATGCTTCACAATACTTATTGCATGTTAACGTGTATGTGACACTTCTCAACACAGCATGGATGTATTTATACTACCAAAAGTGTACTGTACATTGGTGGTCAGCTTGGCGAACATGTTCCACACATGCACAGTAGATCAGCGTGAACAGTAAACAAACAGTTGCTCAGAGTTATTACACATCTGGCTGTCTTAATTTTTTTTATCGACTGATTGTAGAGGTGCGGGTGAAGAAGCAACAGACTTCTTCACACAACTTGTGCAATGTGCATGTGCAGTTGGTGCTTTTGTAGCCTACTGACCATACATTCTTGTCTGCACAGTCACAAAAAATGGGAGGCACACGGATGTCCGTGCATACACCCTCCAATGGCATTTTTTACGTCATGCAGACCCTAGCACACGGAAAGTATAACACAGGCTTTAGTGATGCTTCACAACATGCTTATATGATTCTTCTTAACATGCTTGCATGACATTTCTCAATGATGTTTTCAACACACTTGAATAGCACAACGAAACACACATAATGCCATGCTTCACAATGCACCTCACTACGTGCTGACTTGGTGCTTCACAACGCACCTCTGTTTATCTCAAACGTTATCTGTAACCTCTCTGGAACGCTCATATGATAGTAGGCCAGGATGCAGTGTTTAAGCTAGTCACATGACACCTTACCAATAGTCTCTGAATGATTCCTTTAAATATGACATATTTTGCCTATAATTGAGTAGCTTTTTGTGTTTTGAAATAAAACACACCCGCTGCGTCATCCCAGCAGCACGGCAGACAGACACCATACCCACACAGCAGAGGATCAGACTGGGAAAGGCCTGGTGCCAACAGACAGTCAGTGTTCTCTCTGACTCACGTCCCCCCGCAAGATCGTCCTGAGGGAGAGGAGTGTCCCAGTCTCTCTAAATATGTGTGACCTATCTGGGAAAGATGCATTTCTGAGTGGATTACCTGTAAATGCTGCTGTGACTCATCACTCTTACTTATGAAGACACAGCACTTCCTGTGTCGCAACAATCTCATAATCGTCATATCGTTGCAGTCTGATTTACAGAGAATTAGTTATAAGATGTCAGTGTGGGTGAATCACATAAAAATTATAAACCAAACCTGACACACACACAAAAGAAACATACTTTGGAAAATCATAATTATGAAGTCTTTTAACTACGATTATGTAGATAAGAATTTCATACATTTTGGAGCTGAATATGTGCTTCATTATTATGAAAATAATGGCACAATGCCAAGAAGTAAAATGATTTTGACCGATTTTGTGAAATTCACACAGTGACATTTAGTGTGGTTCATTTTTAGTTTGCACAGCCATGACGTCTGTGTGTGTGTGTGTGTGTGTGTGTGTGTGTGTGTGTGTGTGTGTGTTTGTTTCTTACGGCTGTCAAATGAACAAATCCCATCCTAATGCCTGGCAATCCCAGTGTAGCACTGAAATTCCATCCAGAATTCCAACAGATGAGCGTCTCTGATTCTGCCTGATATGTGTGTGTGTGTGGTGTGTGTAAATTCCACATGCCTGTGTGTATTACAGGCCCTTCAGTATGTAAATATAACACAGAATGCTAAAGAGGCTGTCGTCTCCTCTCTGTGGAGTAGTAGTAGACTACTGCCGCCAGTCCATTCATTGAGTTTCCATCTCTCTCTGTCTCCAGGCTTCTTCTGAAAGCAGGTATTGACATCAACAGAACCACTAAAGCTGGCACAGCTCTCCATGAGGCCGCCCTCTATGGGAAGACAGAGGTAGTGCGGCTACTTCTGGATGTAAGTTCATCTGTTTTTTGGAGACGACCCCTACTACAGGGGTCGCCAACCTTTCTGACATTAAGTGGCTTATTAATTTTAGCTTATGAATCGCTGTGCAATCCCTAGTGTTGGGTCGAGTCCACGTAAGTCGAGTCCGAGTCGAGTCCGAGTCTTTAACCAGTCGAGTCCGAGTCAAGTCCGAGTCCAAAATGGGGCGAGTCGGACTCAAGTCCGAGTCCAAATGGGTCGAGTCCGAGTCGAGTCCGACCGAGTCCAACTAAAAACTACTGTTTGTCAGTATCTTAACCTTGTTTTAATTTGTACAACTACAATAAGGCAATGACAATTTAAATGTAACAAAAGGAAACCTCTGTTGCATATTGCCATTGTGATTTTTTTATTTCACACCATCTCATTAGTGTCCTGCTCAGCAAACTTAAAGTCATGTAACAGAAGTTATGACTGACTTGATATTATGACATATTTCAGAGTGAAACAGCTTTTAGAATGTGGGAAGGACAATGTGGGAATTATAAGGGAAGGACAGGACTACGAGTAAAAGAATGAATCTGTGATAAAGGGAGGGGTAGGTGAAGAGATGGACAGCTAGTGACATATTTTTCTTAGATGAAAATGAGGCTGTGAGGGTTAATGACATGGAAGTCATTGAATAAAAGAATAAAATTCTGACTTTATTTTCTCAATTTCGAGATTATATCTCACAATTCTGATAAGAAAATACATTCTCCCTTTTCCTCTCAGCTAAAGTCATGAGTTTATTTTTTCCCTCAGAACTGACAAACTTGCTATTGCTGTGTTAAATTGAGTTCTAAAGTCTTAAATACAACATATAAACGACATAAAAAAATTCTGAATTCTGTGATAAAATAGGTAAATGTAAAATGTTATAGGTTTAAATAGTATTTTTTTACTGACATAACTGTAACGTCTACTCCAAATTGGTCTATTGACAACGGGCCATTGAATTATTAGAAAATAATGCACACCCAAGTAAGTAAGTAAAACATTCTCAAGCTTACTGAAGGAAAATAAACAGTCTAATAATTAATTACAAGCAAAAGCATAAATAAATATAATAATCAAAATACAAATGAAATAGTTTTATACGTTTTTCAGATTGATCTATATAGTAAAGTATACCACAGAAATAGTGTACTACAAACATTTAATGAAGTAATAAATGTAAAAATAAAACTCTCTACAATCTTCACCGTATATAATAAATATAGATGATTCTTATTAAAATTGCTAAACTGCTTCAATCAAGAGCAGTGAGTGATTTTCTCTTTTTATTTTGTTGTTTGATTATGACGCAGTCTGTGGCAGGTTTACACTGCTGTCGCTTTAAGACCGGACGCACAGATCATATATTTTGACACATCTGTATTTCTAACTCAACACAAAACCGATAGCATTTACATGAATGCTCTCCAAGACGATGCATTTTGACATTACCTTTCGTGTAAGTGTGTAGCAATAGAGAAAGAGTTTAATTCAGCATTGTGCGCTGACTGAGAGGCAGGCTTTCAAGTACCGGCAAGACTTTAAAACACATGCCAATAATACTGAATGTCACTTTCGTAATAATGCATCGAGTCAGTAAAATTTCCATCAACTGTCAATGGACTCGGCTGGACTCGGCAATAATTCCCGAGTCCGAAAAGCTCAAGTCCGAGTCAAGTCCGAGTCAAAATGCATCCGAGTCCGTGACAAGTCCGAGTCCGCTAAAAATTGTACTCGAGACCGGACTCGAGTCCGAGTACAAGTCCGAGTACCCCAACTCTAGCAATCCCTGCTGCCCAATAGAAACATGTAACAAAAAATGTAACATGCTGTCATATGCTTCATTTAGAGAATATTGTTTCGTAACAAAAAACAGTAATATGTTTATGTCCTGTGTTTTTCTGTGGCTCGAATCCAGAATAGTTTAAGAAGTAGTCAAGATGCATTAGTGATTACATTTTTCCACACTGGATGTGCTTGCTAATTTTTGTTTCTTATGATGGCAGAACGGGATTGATGTCAATATCCGTAACACTTACAATCAAACAGCGCTGGACATCGTCAATCAGTTCACTGCATGCCACGCTAGCAAAGACATCAAGCAGCTCTTACGAGGTGAGACAGTTATTTTAAGACTGTACTGATTGTATTTTGCCTCCTCTAGCTGTGTTGTGAACTGTAGTGTGTGTATTTGTGTCTAATGGTGTGAATGTGTTTGCATATTCAGTTGAAGTCAAAAGTTTACATACACCTTAAGAAATTTAATATAAGAAATAAGAAATTTCACATTGAAGACGTTTACATATAGCCCAAAATAAAATAATAGTTGAATTTATAAAAATGACCCTGTTCAAAAGTTTACATACACTTTATTCTTAATACTGTGTTGTTACCAGAATGATCCACAGCTGTGTTTTTTTTTTTTTTTTTTGGTAAGTTTGGTTTGGTTGTTTGTCCTGAACAGTTAAACTGCCTGCTGTTCTTCAGAAAAATCCTTCAGCTCCCACAAATTCTTTGGTTGTCAGCATTTTTGTGTATGCAACTATTACAGAAGGTTTAAACGCTCACTGATGCTCCAGAAGGAAACACAGCACATTAAGAGGTTGAGTTTGAAGATCAGGGTAAATGTAACTCATTTTGTCTTCTGGGAAACATGCAAGTATCTTCTGTAGCTTCTGAAAAGACAGTGCTAAATGAAAAATATATATATATATTTAGGAAAATAGGAAAAATATACATATCTTTATTATGTTCATAAGTTTTCACCCCTCAGCTTCTAATGCATTTTGTTTCTTACTGGAGCATCAGTGAGCGTTTGCACCTTCTGTAATAGTTGCATATGAGTCCCTCAGTTGTCCTCAGTGTGAAAAGATGGATTTTAAAATCATACAGTCTTTGTTGGAAAGGGTTGAAACACACAAAAATGCTGAAAAACCAAAGAATTTATGGGACCTGAAGGATTTTATTGAAGAACAGCGGGCACTTTAACTGTTCAGGACAAACAAAGGACTCATAAACAATTATCACTAAACAAAAAACAGCTGTGGATCATTTAGGTAAGAACACACCGTATTTAGAATCAAGTGTATGTAAACTTTTGAACGGGGTCATTTTTAAAAATTCAGCTATTATTTTTTCTTGTGGACTATATGTAAACATCTTATTCAGGTCAGTACTAAATAAAAAATAACTTTTATGATTTTTTTTCTGGTAAAATACTTAACATTTTGCAGATTCTGCGAGGTGTATGTAAACTTTTGACTTCAACTGTACACAGCATATGAGAGTGTGAATATGGTGAAGTTTGTGTGTGTGTGTTTGGGAATGGCCCTTCTTTGTAAGTGGTAATGGCAGACATTTAAGCTGCCATTTAGTAAGCAGCTGTTTAAACTCAGGATTATATAACCTGCTGCTTTCTCTGGCTAGTTTTGAGTGCGTAAAAGAGACAAAAGACATCTCCTGTATGTGTTTGTGTGCAGATGCATACCACAAATCTGTGGGGCCCTCCTATGAAACATAAGACGGAGCCCCACCCACAAGAACTTAAGTCATATGTGAACATTTGGATCAGGATGACATTGTAAGGCTGATGAGAGACTAATTCTCTTTATATATATGGCCTTTAAGAATGCATTTTTTCCACCACGTAATGAAAAATGCAAATTCTGTCATTTACTTATCATCAAGTTGTTCCAAACCTGTATGAGTTTCTTTTTTCTGCTGAACACAAGAAGAAGATATTTTGAAGAATGTTGGTAACTGGACAGTTGCTGGGAAAAGTACTATTAAGTCAATGAAAACCATCAACTGTTTGGTTTCCAAATTAACGGTTTCTCTAATATGACCTTAAACAAGAAAACTAAACTTAACTTCTACAAAAACCAAATGAACTTTGAAGTCTAGCGTCAAACTCGGTCCACGCTAAAAGGTCTTAGTCTTTGTAAACACACTATGTCAGTGTGACGCATGTCCCTGACATTAATGAGTCGGAATGTGAAACTTTTGACGTGTGATCTCCGTGCATTCTCCATGCGTTTTGTCCGGGTGGATATAAATAAATATGTAAAGTGAATATGTTGATATGGGACACTCATTCTGTTTGTGTCGTCTTTGAAGTCAGGCAGCGAACAGACAGCTCTTATCATAATGAGCACAGACATGCCCGTCTGCTTTAACCAGAGTGTGTATGTGGGCCACAATGCGTCCCTAAACCTCTGACAGACTCGGAGAATTAATTATTGATTCAGTGAGCCTGCCGTGTGTCCGTGTGTCAGCACATTCCTTCCATTGAAATAAAATCACAGAAATGACACGCTGAGAGCTTCAGATGGCGGGACTTCACTAAACTATTTTTAGGAACATTAACCTATTACATTTTTTGCATTTGCATTTTTATTACATTTCTCCAACAAAAAAAGCTTATGTGGAAATTTGCTTGAGAAATAAGAAAATCGAGCACTATATAAATTACAGTGATAGTAATATAATTTGTGACCCTGGACCACAGAACCAGTCCATATTTGCAGCAATAGCCAAAAATACATGTATGGGTCAAAATGCCAAAATGATTTATGCCAAAAATCATTAGGATATTAAGTAAAGATCATGTTCCATGAAGATGTTTTTGTAAATTTCCTACCTTAAATATATCAAAACTTAAGGTGAGACACTGCAGGTGAATAGTGTAAAAAAATAACTAATAGTTATGACCTTAATTACCCAGTTGATTGATTACATTGATAATTGTAAAAAAAAAAAATGTATTACAAGTTTATTACAATTAAAATTTGTAAATGAGATTAAATATGCACTAATTTGCATATTTCTAGCACAAAAATAAAAAAACTGGATAAAGTCAGTTTCAAAATTCATATTAGAGTCAAATGTTTTTACAAAACGGATTTTGGGTATCTAATTTTGTCACTTCATAATTTAGAAAAAAACTTAGAACAGACAGAAAACAATATATTTTTAACAATTTTGGGGGGAATAAAATGCATAAAATCAAGCAAATTATATATGACCAAATCCCTCTGTAAAAACCTTCAGGATATAGACAGGAATAAAATATAAAGTTTGGCGTGTGTAACTGCTACTGAAGTGGATATTTATGGCTCAGTGTTGGAGAAAAAAAACTCATTTTGAGAAAACAGCCTTCAAAAATATGTATTGTAATTTAAATCTATTGACACAAATAGATAATGTGCCAAAAAAAAAAAAAACACTTAACAGTGTCTTTTGGATGTTTTCTTAACACTGAAAAAAAAACACACAAAAACCAAAAAGGCCAAAATCTCAAACTTGACAGGTGCATGAAAAAACAGTTTTTGCTTGCAGTGTCTCTCCTTATTTTTGATTAATAATATGCATTGCTAAGAACTTCATTTGGACAACTTTAAAGGCGCTGTTCACAATATTTAGATTGTTTTGCACCCTCAGATTTTCAAATAGTTGTGTATCAGCCAAACATTGTCATATCCTAACAATACTTAGTAATGTACAGTATGTGGTATCTTCCGGTGTCTGAACTCTGTAAACTTCTGGTGTTTTGATTTGACACAGATATCTGTGTGTGTGTTTTCAGAAGCTACGGGTGTTCTTCAGGTCAGAGCTCTGAAAGACTTCTGGAATCTTCACGACCCCACGGCCCTCACCATACGCGCCGGCGACGTTATCACGGTACGACATGACTTCATTAAATCTCTTCACAGTCAATGTGTGCAAGTGTGTGCTTCTCTTAACGGAGAATGTCCATGATGTTCATGTCTTTCTTTCTTCAGCAGTAAAGAAATTGTTTTTTGAGGAAAACATTTCAGGATTTCTCTCCATCAATTTTAGAGTGTAGGACACTACTACAGTTTTTTAATTTTATAAAATTACTGAATTCAATGTAATTAAACCACTAAAATGCAACACAGAAAAAAAACAAATTTTTTAAACAAACATCTTAAAGGAGTAGTTCACTTTCAGAACAAAAATTTACAGATAATGTACTCACCCCCTTGTCATCCAAGATGTTCATGTCTTTCTTTCTTCAGCAGTAAAGAAATCGTTTTTTGAGGAAAACATTGCAGGATTTCTATCCATATAATGGACTTCTATGGTGCCCCCGAGTTTGAACTTACAAAATGCAGCTTCAAAGGGTTCTAAACAATCCCAGCCAAGGAAGAAGGGTCTTATCTAGCAAAACAATTAGTTATTTTCTAAAAGAATTGACAATTTCTATTCTTTTCAACCTCAAATGCTCATCTTGTCTAGCTCTGCGTGAGCTTTTGTATTCCAGTTAGGGTATGGCGAAAAACTCCTATTTCATTTTCTCCTCTAACTTCAAAATCGTCCTACATTGCTGCAGAAGTACCGACCCAGTGTTTACGAAGTGAACATGCAAAGGAGATCAAACACCCTTTAAAAAAAAAGGTAGAACAGCGATGTTGGGTGATTTTGAAGTTAAAAGCGAAAATAAGATGGGAATATTTCGACATACCCTTACTGTCATAAACAGAAGACACAGAGTTCATGCAGAGCTAGACAAGATGAGCATTTAAGGTTAAAAAGTATATAAATTGTCATTTTTTAAGAAAATAACCGATCATTTCGGTAGATGAGACCCTTCTTTATCGGCTGGGATCATTTAGAGCCCTTTGAAGCTGCATTTAAACTGCATTTTGGACATTCAAACTCGCAGGCACCATAGAAGTCCACTATATGGAGAGAAATCCTGAAATGTTTTTTTTTTTCAAAAAACATAATTTCTTTACGACTGAAGAAAGAAAGACATGAACATCTTGAATGACAAGGGGGTCAGTACATTATCTGTACATTTTTGTACTTCTCCTTTAAGTACTACACCAAACCCCCGTGTTCCTAGCTAGTTTATTCAACTAACATTTCAGAAGCAGTTTCACTTGAACTGAGGCCAGATTTTTCACTGTCATTCTCCTTCCATGGGTTCTTACTGTTCATCGCCTTGTTTTTTTGAAGGGCACTACAGATAAATTTACAAGTGTTTATTTGTTAACTCAACCCAACATACATTCTCTCACAGAATTGTTTCACAGGAAACTGTGGGCAGAGAATAAGTACAGTCGTTCACTGGAGGGTTCAGAGATGTATTTCATGAGCTGAATGTTCTGGCTGCTGTTTTGTTGTTGGGCCTGCAGCTATTATATGCTTTATGCGTGTTTGCTTAGGGTGCGCGGATAGGGTTATGTTATCTAACTTTCAAAAGCTTTCAGATCACGCATTGTCTCTGAACTCTCGACCTCCTCCTCTGTTTTGACTGGTTGTCAAGGACATGAAAAATGGCTGGATTACAAATCCAGCGGGTTGCGTTTGCAGCAGTACGGGTGAGATCACTGCGACGTCAATGTGATCTGCTGTGTTGTGATTGGCAGGTGATAGAGCAGCATGTGGATGGACGCTGGAAGGGCCACATTCATGACACCCAGAGAGGAACAGACCGGATCGGCTACTTCCCACCCTCCATAGTTGAGGTCATCAGCCGACGCTCAGGTAGAATAATAACCTGAATTGCAGCAGGTTGACCAGATTTTATTTACAGCCATTAACCCTGCGAATAACATTGTTTCCTTTACTGAACCAGTAACATGCTGACAGATGTAACCTAGACTTGTCTCTTTCTTCCATGCCGCTTCTTCCCATGTGTAATACATGTTCATCTCTAACCTCCATCCGCTTGCATTAACCCTCTGCTCCTGTCATGTGTGTGTTGTCCTGTAGGGGGCACCCTGTTACGACACGCCTCTCTGCCCACCCATAGGCAGCAGCTGCTCTCCAGGTCCCCCCTTAGTCCCAGCTTAAGTCTGAGCGGGGGCGGGACCCCTCAAACTGATGACTCCTACACTCTGTACACCACTAACCCACACCTGGTCCTCCCACACGCCAACGGTCTGAGCGCCAACCCAGGTATACACACTTGGTCCAACCTCTAAGGGTGCTTTCTCACCAGTTTCTACCTGGTATTAAGATGTTTTCAATAGTCCGGTCACAAATGGTCAGCTGAGACTCATACTGTTCCACCTGGCTTTAAAGGAGAAGGAAAACATTTCAGGATTTCTCTCCATATAGTGGACTTCTATGGTGCCCGTGAGTTTGAACTTCTGAAATGCAGTTTAAATGCAGATTCAAAGGGCTGTAAATGATCACAGCTGAGGAAGAAGGGTCTTATCCAGCGAAACGATTGGTTATTTTCAAAAAACAATGTAAATTTATATAATTTTAACCTCAAATGCTCATCTTGTCTAGCTCTGTGTCTACTCTAACTTCAAAATCGCCCTACATCGCTGTTTTACCTTTTTTTGTAAAGGAAATTTGATCTTCTTTGCACGTACACTTTGTAAACACTGGGTCGGTACTTCTGCAGCGATGTAGGAGGATTTTGAAATTGGAGGAGAAAATGAGAAGGCAGTTTTTCGACATACCCTAACTGTCTTAAACCGGAATACACGGAGTTCAGGCAGAGCTAGACAAGACGAGCATTTGAGGTTAAAAATACATAAGTTGTCCATTTTTAAAAAAATAACTTATCATTTCGCTAAATAAGACTCTTCTTCCTTGGCTGGGATCGTTTAGAGCCCTTTGAAGCTGCCTTTAAACTTTATTTTGAAAGTTCAAATTCGCAGGCACCATAGAAGTCCATTATATGAAATTAGGTAATTATCTGTAAATTTTGTTTCTGGAAGTGAACTTCTCCTTTAAAATGCTATTCAAATGCATCTCCTGTGACCACTTCTGTTTAGAGTTTCTCGAGACACTCTTTTTTGCGAAAATGCAAATGCGTCATGAATACTACCGACTGACCGATGCTGTTACGTGGATTACGAGTGATTGGGAAAGGAAGCAAATAAAAGGATAAAGAAAGCAGCTGCGTTTTTGGCTGCGGTCTGTTTGTATTAGTACAGTGCAGGAAAGTTTGAATCGCTTGGTTTGGTGCATTTTCTTACAACATGTCCCACAGTGTTAGGTCAGTAGGCTGTTCAAATGCATTCAACCTTTAAATGCTTCTTTGACTACCTCTGGAAGTGATGAATGTGGATAAGCTCAAAACATTTTAGACTCCATTTACACCTGTATTTAACGAAAAAATCGCAATACCATGTGGAAACAAGTCTGAAGCTTTTGATGCCAACATGGGTCTGTTTGACATCAGGGATCAGATTGTTTAGTTAATCTGAAATCACTTTTCCGAACTCTATTGCACACCAGTGACTGGTATACATATGGTACATGTGCACCCTCGCTAAACTTCATATCGTACATTTCAAAATAGGTACAGTGTGAATGCAATGGGTGTGTACTCAAATGGCGATTTTTCCACTGCTTGGTATGGCTCAGTTTAGGGGGTTATCCACTGTGTACAATACCTAGTACCTGTTTGTTTTTTTTGTACCACCTTGGTTGAGGTTTCAAGCGAGCTGTAACAATACCAAACAAACACTGCAGATCACTGATTGGTTAGAAAGAATTGTCACTATCAACAGCCACCACAGTATAATTTGTTCACACATTTTTTTTTAAACAACTTGCTTTAAACAACCGTAGCAACTTGGGAAAAAAGAAATAGCTGTATCATGGTCATTAGACGAGGTGGCGGTGCAATTTATAAAGATCAGTCTATAATCCCTTCCAATTTGAAGAGTTACTAAACTGCAGTGGAAAAGCAAACAGAGCCAAAGTAAAGCGAACCAAGCCATGCCGAGTAGAGTCGTAGTAGCACGCAGTGAAAAAGCGCAGAAAGTTAACCATTTCCGCTTTTTTAAGATAAGATGGTTTAAACCCCTACTCAGCAGCCACATGGTCAATTTAGCAGCCAGACTTCTTATTCTGTGTTTACAGATATGACACAAAAATGCACTAGTAAATGATGAAAGTCTGCAATTTCCCTCCAATACTGATAGCTTTAAATGCTTATGCTCACGTCATTAGATACCTGAAAACCATTCCATACTGTAGCTTTTTAATAGAGGTATGCAATTTGACCAAAAACGTAATTCACTGTAATGATTTAGATCAAAAAATATTTATTTTTGCTTTGGTGTTTTAAATTAAATACTTCACTTACTTCATGGATTTAAACCAAAAGATTCATAATTACGGTTGAGGTCAAAAGTTTACATACACCTTGCTGAATCTGCAAAATGTTAATTATTTGACCAAAGTAAGAGGGGTTGTGCCAAATGCATGTTATTTCTGATTTTGTACTGACCTGAATAAGATATTTCACATAAAAGACGTTTACATATAGTCCACATAAAAAAAAATAATAGTTGAATTTATAAAAATGACGGTGTTCGAAGTTGAGCTTGATTCTTGATACTGTGTTGTTACCTGAATGATCCACAACTGTTTTTTTTTTTTTTTTTTTGTTTAGTGATAGTTGTTCATGAGTCCCATGTTTGTCCTGAACAGTTAAACTGCCTGCTGTCCTTCAGAAAAGTCCTTCAGGTCCCACAAATTCTTTGGTTTTTTCAGCATTTTTGTGTATTTGAATCCTTTCCAACAATGACTGTATGATTTTGAGATACATTTTTTTCACACTGAGGACAACTGAGGGACTCATATGCAACTATTACAGAAGGTTCGAATGCTCACTGAGGGTTCAGAAGGAAACACAAACTTTTGAACAGAATAAAGATGATGTGTACATTTTTCATATTTTGCCTAAATGTTATATTTTTTTCATTTAGTACTACCCTTTAGAAGCTACAGAAGATACTTACAAGTTTCCCTGAAGATTTTTTTTTTTTAATTTACCCTGATATTTTAATTTCAAAAAGTTTTTTACCCCCTGGCTCTTAATGTTTCCTTCTGAAGCATCAGTAAGCATTTAAACCTTCTGTAATAGTTGCATATGAGTCTCTCAGTTGTCCTCAGTGTGAAAAGATGGATCTCAAAATCATACAGTCATTGTTGGAAAGGGTTCAATACACTAAAAAGCTGAAAAACCAAAGAATTTGTGGGACCTGAAGTTTTTTACTGAAAAGCAGCAGGCAGTTTCCTAACTGTTCAGGAAAAAGAAGGACTCACGAACAAAAAAAAAAAAAAAAAAAAAACAGCTGTGGATCATTCATGCATCAACAGTACTAAGAATCAAGTGTACAGTATGAAAAGGGTAATTTTTATAAATTCAACTATTATTTTACTATATGTAAACTATATGTAAACATATTTTATGTGAAATAACTTATTCAGGTCAGTACTAAATAAAAAATAACATGCATTTTGTATGATCCCTCAGATTTTGGTAAAATAATTAGCATTTTGCAGATTCTAAACTTTTGACCTCAACTGTATATTATTAGCCATTGGCAGTTGGGGTAAACGGTTGATTATTGACCTTGGGTGGGCTCAGGATTCTTCTGTACGACAGATATAGTAGAAACGCTGTCTTTGCATACACTGTAAACACTATGCAGTGGCACACACTCATCTGAAGCCCCTGATTTGGGATGCACACACCCTTATTATCCGCCCACACGACTGAGGCCAGTGGCCCAAAAAGTGTTTGTGTCTGCTAGGTGGGCCTCCCAGCAGCCTGTCCCAGCACATGACCCCCAGCATGGAGGACGTGTGGGTTTTACGGAACTCCTGCGCTGGTAAGAATCGCTGCACTCCCCTCCTCTGAAACGCTCCTCCCCTGCGCCCCCTACTGGCTGTCACCCCCTCCCTGCTGCAGACAGACCCGGCCTGTCGGACGCCACACAGACCCAGTTGGTGTGTCCGTCTCCAGATGTTAACCCCCTGTTAGCGTACTGCGAACCCTCCCGCTCCCGTAGCAGAACGTACTGTAGGTTGTGTGCTGTCATCTGTAAACCCCATCACCACATGCCTGTGGCTTTGCCCTGCTACCCCCACCCCATCCTGCCTGCTGCTTGAGTAGAAATCCAGCCCTCTGGCACAGTGGGCACAGTGTCCTCACAGCTGTGGGGTGGCACACTGGCATGGCAGTGCAGACGGCTGCTGTGATGGCATAATCGCGGTAATATTAGTTATGATTGCAGTCGCTCTCTGGACTAACGCCTCTGTCTCTCTCGCAGCTGGGGACAGGAACAGTGTGGGCAGCACTGGCAGCGTAGGCAGCACCCGCAGTGCAGGCAGTGGCCAGAGCACAGAAAGCAACAGCGCCCCCAATGGACCACAGCAACACACCACCAGCCCTGACACCAGCAAGGTAAGCGTTTGCTCAGAGAACACTCTGAAGGAAACAACTTCAAGAGTTTACATTTAGAAAAAAGAGGTCTGTTTCTGTAGAAAATAATCATTTTTGTAATTATGGATGTTATTATAAATATTTGAATCTTTATGAAGTTTTGAGTCATGGTCTGAGGGCCAGTTCCTATGTGAACTAAAGTTTTATAGCTAGAGTTTCTTCTGACATTTTCTCTCATTTTACACAGGCAACACCCTCTGTTGTGGATTTACTACAGCCAGATCATAACAAACTTCCAGACTCAACCACAGGTGAAGAGTTACCTGTGCCATATTTACTGTGATTATCTCTATACAGCTTATAGTGATAGTATTTGGAGACTCTTAATGTATGAACATTACTGCATTAGATCAAGTACTGGACCAAGATCCTCTGAAAAGACATCTGTGTGAACTTGAGGATAGCTGACTTCATACATCAACTTAAAATTGGCAAACACCAGCAGATTCAAAGTTGTTGAAAATGCTTTCAATTCAATCTTTCTTCATATATTAACATGAGTATGTATGTTGTTGTTTTAAAGGAGTTCCTCGCAGACCTGTGCTGCCCACACAGAGGGCAGGAGAGCAGGGTTTCTCTCAACAGTTTGTGCGTCCTCAACAGCTGCTGGAGGGCAAGGTCAGAAAACACTTTTCCAGATAGTTCTGATTATATTTTGATATTGCAAATTCATTTTGTACTGTAAAAATACAAATCTGTGTTGTACACAGCAGAGTTAAATTCAGATTTTGCCATTAATTATCCTACATTCTGTTTGCTCCCTGTCATATCTCATGTCTTCAATCATTGCCAGGATGCTGAGGCCATTTATCAGTGGCTGAGTGAGTTTCAGTTGGAGCAGTACACTGCGAATTTCCTCAATGCTGGCTATGATGTGCCTACCATCAGCAGAATGACCCCAGAGGTACGTTCAGCGTGCCAGTGTTTGGTTCCTTTAAAGAGAAGTGCCTCTCATTCTTGTTGCTCCAAATAGAGTCGATATTGATGAAGTATTATGCCACTTTTAGGATCTCACAGCTATTGGTGTGACTAAACCAGGCCACCGTAAAAAGATTTCTCTAGAGATCGGCAACCTCAGCATTCCAGAATGGCTCCCAGAGTACATACCAGTAAGTCACTATACGCATGTAGTATGCATACACATGTGTCTATGGTGTTATTTCTTCAGTTCACTCATAGTTAAAACACGTCTCTTAGCAGGATCTTGGGGAGTGGCTGAGTGCCATAGGTCTGCCTCAGTATCATAAGAAACTCTCTGAGAATGGCTATGACTCGATAAACATCGTCCGAGACCTCACATGGGAGGACTTACAGGAGATTGGCATCACCAAACTAGGTAAGTAAATCTTAAGTACATTATTATTAAGTACATTGTGGTGGTTGTAGTTTAGATATAGGATTAGCAAAGCCAAAGAAAAACTGGAAATAACTCGAAGTTTAGAAATTGTGTGTTCTTGTTACTGTAATGGAGGCTAGCTATTAAGAGCTGAACTGGTAAATCCCACTTCTGCGATCTCAAGAGGCACACTAGTGACTGATACTAGTGGCTGTGGTCTTTAGTGTCCTTGTTAGAACACCTGCCTCCTATTCCAGAATCCCCAGCTGAAATCCCACATGGAGCGGGGCAAGTAGAACTGGAGGGGTTATATTGGTGCCGTGACCCGGATGGAAGTGAGGTTTAAGTGGGTGAGTGTAATTGAAGCCAGCTAGTAAGCACTGTGCTGGTAGAACTCACTCCCCTGATCTCAGGAGGCACACTAGAGACTGACACTAAAGGCTGCAGTCTTTAGTGTGCTTGTTAGCACACTTGCCTCCCATTCCAGAAATGCTGGCTTAAATCCCACATGGAGCAGGCGAGTAGAATTGGAGGGTTTCATTGTTGCCATGACCTGGATGGGAGTGAGGTTTAAGGGGTGAGTGTAATGGAGGCCATCTAGTAAGCACTGTGCTGGTAGAACTCACTCCCCTGATCTCAAAAGGCACACTAGAGACTGACACTAAAGGAAAAATTTTGCCGTTGTGTGCAACAAAACCTTCTTTCAAACTAAAGCAAAAATAATATGTAAGAAAATCATTCTTCTGAATCTGTTCTTTTAAATCAATAGGTTAAACAATGGTTCAGTTGGTTCATTGTTAGAACGGAATTTGAATGATTGTTTAAAAACCCTTATCCAGCGGCCTTTAATGATTTCAAATCAACTTTGATATTGCAGTGTAGTTACAATGTCTTTGTACAGATCTTTATTAAAAGTTTAATGTTTTCTAAGTATTTTGTTCCCTTTTTTACAACCATTTGGCATTAAACACTGTCTCAATTTTTTTCAACATTGAAACAAGAACTGTCATTATTTCAACCACATTTCAACATCGAAGGCCAATCACATTCCAGCTGGGTAGCTCTTCCATTTTTTCTTCATACTGGCCATGACCTTGACACAGACATTTTCATTTTTAGTCCTCTGGCATGACTCTGGGAAGTCCCACTTGCAGTTAAATCTTATTGGTCTAAAGTTGTATATTCAGCATCAAATATATGTATCCTGTGAAGCAAGGACATAGATTTGCTCTGGACATTGACTCGACCCCCCTAGCCCCCTTTTTTAAGTGGATTAAATTATTGGTGGGGACATTTCAATGGTCGGAGGATATTGGTGGGGACACATCCCCTCTGTCCACCCTAAATCTGTGCCCCTGCTGTGAAGTATATCCTCTTGTGTTAAATTCATGACTCATGTGTGACAGTACAGTAAGTGTTAAGTCAGTGTATGTTTGTGTGTCTCTGACAGGCCATCAGAAGAAAATGATGCTTGCAGTGAAGAAGTTGTGCGATATTCATAAGGCTATTCTGCAGGCAGAATCAGGGCAGGGCACACTGCGACGCAAAACCCCCGCGGCCCTTGACTTAGTCACTATTGAGCCACCTCCTGATAGCTGCGACCTCCCCTCGCCCCACACACCCAAGATGATGACTTTCCAGGACAGTGAGCTGAGTACTGAGCTACAGAGTGCCATGTCCTCCCAGTACAGTGGCTGTCAGGATGGACTGGCCATCAAGAATGCAATAGGTATGTCCTCCAGTCAGGAGAGTATTGACACACGCTCTCGAGGCTCCGGACGCTCTCAGGAGCCCCCCAGCACCCCCTCCTCTACTTCAGCTGCAACCCCCTATAGCCGCTCCCGGGAGAGCTTAACGAGCCCAGACAGCAGTCCTGCTAAAGAGCGCAACATTCCAGAAGGCCGTGACCAGGTCCCACGTCCTCAGCTACCACAGCAGCTGCCGTTCAGTGCGTCCGCAGGCTTTAAATACCCCGCGGTGCCTGCCAAACCCAAACTGAACTCTGCTCCTTCTCCTCAAGGCTCTCCTGCTCATAAAACCCTCAATTATCCACGTTCACAATATAGCAGTGCCACGCTTGACCGTCACTCTCCTAGCGTGACTAAGAAGAGGACACAGAGTCTTTCCCGGTATGCTTTGTCGGATGGTGAACCAGATGAGGATGATGATGAAGCAGCTCAACTAGCTAGTATCGCCATGCCTTCTTATGCCACACTGAGCCGCAAACCTACCCGTAGCCAGCTGGCACGTCTTCAGTCCGCCCCTGAACAGTCCGTCGGCCGAAGCCATTCTTTCGCCATCAGGGCTCGGCGTAAAGGGCCTCCACCTCCACCACCTAAACGCCTTAGCTCCGTCAGCAGCAGCAGCACTAGTGTTGAAACTGTCTCTGACATTCCAGCATCACCTCCTGGAGGAGTTGAGAATGGCAGACCTGGGAGCGTAAAGAGCATCGCAGCTGCTTTAGAAACAGTCCTACCTGTGCCTACAGTGGAGCTCCTTCAGGAAACCACCTCTGCTGTTTCCTGTGCCAACGAAGGGTCCAGGCGTAGACCTGTGAGTCAGACTGAATCCACCCCAGCATCGGTCAAAGCAGACACTGATAGAGCAACAAAGTCTGACACGGAGGAGGAGGATGGAACAAAGGATTCAGGCCTGGAGAGCTCATCCTCGCCTCAGAACAGTTCCAGTGAGTGCATTCCCTTTGCGGAGGAAGGCAACCTCACTATCAAACAGAGGCCCAAAGTTGGCGGGCCTCTCAAGGCCGAGACCACTTCAGAGTTGCCAGAGAAATCCAAACCGGCCAAAACCCCTGAAGTTCCGGAGTTCAACCTCAAAGAGTCAGACACAGTGAAGAGACGGCAGAAGCCAAAAGAGAAAGATCAGCCAAACGCAGCGTCTGATGGCAGCCCAGATGGCACATCAGAGTTAGAGACTCAGGACACTGTGAAACTCCGCATCAGTGAAACAGATATGAGCCCGCCATGTGTGGAGCTTCCAGCCAAACCAGTGAAAGCACCTCCACCTCTTGCTCCTAAACCTCCCAGTCCCCTGAATCCAACACGGCACGCCTGTAAACCAGATCCTGCTCCAATAACAGGTACACCTTACAAATACTATTAAAGCCTGTCAGGTTTTCTTAGGTTTGATGCAATGTATTTCAGGCCTCAATTTTTTAGACCTGCTCTGATTTATAATTTGATTAGTTTATCTTCAGAATAAAATTTCCTGATAATATACTCACCCCCATGTCATCTAAGATGTTCATGTATTTCTTTCTTCAGTCAAAAAGAAATTAAGGTTTTTGGGGAAAACATTCCAGGATTTTTCTCCATATAGTGGACTTCAATGGGAGCCAAAGGGTTAAAGGTCCAAATTGCAGTTTTAATGCAGCTTCAAAGGACTCTACATGATCCCAGCCAATGAATAAGGGTCTAAGGGCATTACATTATAACATTGGAAAGGTCATGCATGGTTAATTCTCTGGCTGTCCACTTTGGTTGAAAAAGTTAGGGTGGGGCAAAAAACTTCAGTTTTGGACCTTCAACCCATTGATCCCCATTGAAGTCCACTATATGGAAAAAAATCCTGGAATGTTTTGCTCAAAAACCTTCTTTTTGACTAAAGAACAAACATGACATTTTTATTCTGGAAGTGAACTAATCATTTGAACAACTAAGCTGTGGGCAGCAACATTATGCTTGTAAGTAACAGTATATGCAGAGCACTGTAACTTTGCATTTATTCAAGATTCTTTTTCTGTCCGCAGCTGTCGGCTCTAGCGTGACGCTAAGTGTTGTACAGAGTGTCGCCTTTGCAGAACCTCAGTCTCCAGCTCCATACTCCCCCTCGCCAGAGAACACAAATCAGAGCATGATATCAGGAAACCTCCAGGCTCTAATGGAAGGGAATCAAGGGTCAACACTGAAACATCAGAGGCTGGAGAAGACCAGCTCATCCTTGGAGGAAGCACTAAAGGCTGTTGAGAGAAAACTTACTCTGGAGAACAACAATGTTGGGTGAGTGACACTGTCCAGCAGCTTTTACAATTTTTCTTTAGAAATTTTTAAATTATCACTAATTCCTCACTCCTAATTAAACCTGTTGTGTCTCTTGTAGCGTCACTCACGTAGTGAAGTCTGCAGGGAACATTCTGGATGACATCGGGAACATGTTTGATGACTTGGCCGATCAGTTGGATGCTATGCTGGATTAAAGATTCTCATGGATGGAGCTGTTATTTTTATTTTTTATTTTTTTTGATGGACCAGAAACAGGAGGGTTGATATCCACATAGCTGCATGGTTTCTTCAGCCTTACAATGCAAATGGAGAGCAGAGATGAACTCTTGAACACAAAACTGAGAACCTCCATTGATCTTCATTTCCAAGGACCACACATATGGACCAGAGTCTTTTGACTAATGTCAGTCTAGATGTCGTGTTTGTTTGTTTATTCTTATTCCAGCGTCTAATCAACCAGCATATATATTTTTTTTCCGTTTTTCATTTTTTTCTTGGGGGGACTGAACTGTGGACTTGACCAAGCGTGACCCCGATGAACTTTACATGATGGACTCAGATAAAAGAAATGCACTTAGGAGAATCATTCCTAAAGCAATATACATTTCAAAACAGTACACTGATTCAAGACATTTCTAAATTAATGGGATAGTTTACCCAAAAAGCGACAATTCTGTCATCATTTGCTCGCCCTTTTGCTAAAGTGAGATATTTTGCAATAAGTTATAGTGACCAGCTGTCAAAGCAACACATGATAACAGAATTTTCATTTTTTGAGAGAACGGTTCCTTAAACATAACTACTTTTTAAAGCACTTGAGCTCTAAAATAGTAGCTTGTGACATCCATTTCAACAGGTAAACAGCCTTTGGGAGGTTTGGTGCTTGTACCTTATATTTCTTAATGACATTGCAGATTTGCAGGTGAAAATACATGACTGACGATTATTTTTGTAAGAAAGTGCGATTTTAAAGGGAACATGTTGAAATGAAAACAGTAACACTGCCTTGTGTAACTAGAGCAGCATCAATGTACAGCAAGGAATTCAGGTTTAAGTTACCACAAACTATTTTTGAAGTCTTTAAACTTATTTTAGTCCAGATAGTATTTAAACTTTATCGAAATATGTATATTGTACACTAAAGGTATATTTGATTGGGAAGCAAACCTGTTTGTTGTACCAAAGTATATGTATATTTTTATTCAAATGTTGGATAATGTTAACGCTAACAGACGTATTTTGCAGCTAAACTAATGAAAGTTAACCCAGTGGCATTTCCCTCCCTTTGCACATACGTTGATGTATCTGATGTGGAATATTTCCACACTATTCATATGTGCCATATGTTGAGAACTGGAGTTAAGGCCCATTCAGACCAAGGACAATAACTATAACTATGAAGTTTTAATACTCACTCTAATCGAAATAACGTTATTGTCTACTAGTGTGCATGTGAATATAGTTATTAGTTATTCTTGGTATGAACGGGCCTTAATTTATGTGAATACTATATATTAGTGATGTTCTTAATTAGGTAATATAACACATTGATATGATTGTTTTAGTATCAAGCCCCTCTTTGTTCTAATTTGTTAACATTTTCTATTAAATGAATTTAGCTATTTTGTCTTTTTTCATTATTACTGAGCCATTTGTCCTCTTCTGTCTGATTTGTCCAGACTAGGGTCATTAGTAAGCTCTTAAGAACATTAGAACATAAAATCGACACTAGAGGTAATTTGTAATTATGTAGATGATTTGTTAGTTTCCATCTCAAATCCTGAGGTTTCTGTTGCTCTGCTGTAATATGTAATGATTTCTCAGGCTACAAGATAAACTAGGAAAAAAGTGAATTATTGCCACTCTCACAGCAAGTAAGCAACCATTCAACAATAGTTTCAGAAGGTAAGCAGACACCAGTAAGTGAGAAAAATCTCAGTAAAAACCAGAGGGGAAGGAATATATCACTCTAATATTTTTTTCATTTTGGAAGAGTTGTTTTCCACATTATATTCAAGACATGTCTGTCTGGCTTCAGATTCTTCATGTAAGCGTGCTTCACGTTCAACAATTCTTTTTAGCCTAGTGAAAAGAAATACAGCATTATATAATTGTAACCTAATGATTCATAACTTGTTGAAAACAAAAAGGCTAGTTTGGAATATAAAATAATGCCCCGAAACGGTATATAGATAGTCTGATTTGTTGGAAGTGTGCTTTTCAACCAGGTTTTCAATCAATTTTTTCAAACTTGCAAGGAGATGAAAGATTTATACAAGGTCTATCCTGAAAGTATCCAGCCATGTAATGTGAAAAAAACGGAGACATATTTAGAAGAAAATACAATAAGGCCTCAGTCCTTCAAAGATCTCCTAGTGTCTTTTCCACTGCGCAAAACACTCTACAAACTTTGTTGGAATCGCCATTAGCTGCCTCGTCGTATTTTCCTGAATCTCATTGACGGCAGGAAATTTCTTTCATTTTCAAGGTTATTTTAGGTTTGGTAAAAGACAGAATTCACAGGGTACCAAATCTGGGCTGTAGGAAAGATGAATCACCTTAGTGATTTGATGTTTCGCCAAAAAAACTCAGCATGAGACGTGATGCATGAGCGGACACATTGTTGGGATGAAGATGACAATCCCCAGTTACCCATAACCATAGCCATTTTCTTTGTATTGCATCTCTCATCTCATATTTTTCATATCGTATATTAATGATCAACTGGCATCCTTCTTGCAACTTCAGCAAATATACAAATTGCTAACCTCTTATAATTTGTTGGGCTTGTTGGGGTAATTGCTGTCAACTGACAATAAACTGAACTAGCATAACTGCACAAGTTTTGTAGTTAATACAATTTTTAAAACAAATTGAATTAATTATACTTTAATTTCCTTCAATAAAAGAGAAATTGAGTATGACAGTGTAAAAGGTGTGTGGACATGGATTAGTAATCAGCATTCAAGTAAGTGATCATTTTCTTTACGTTAATTACAAATGAAATAATTAAAAATGAAAGCTTGCAGAGTGTGCAGCTTGTATAGCAGTATAGATCAAGTCAGTACACCCTAAGTGATAACAGCAGTATGTTGTTTAACCATGCAAAGCCACATGTCCTATTCATCATGTTTGTGTTTTTGTCTGCTTGACAGGACCATACAAAGTTGTGTATCTTCTATTAGAGCAGTTAAAATTAGGTGCTTTAAGTACAATTCTCTCATACTGACCACTGGCAAAAAACCTCATTGCAAAGAAGGCACTCGTTCTGTGTGTCAGGTGCAGAACCTGGCTTTTAAAAAAAAAAAAAAGATGCATGAGTGCTGCCAGCATTGCTTTAAAGGTTGCAGAAGTAGAAGGTCAGCTTGTCAGTGCTCAGACCATACGCTGGACACTGCAACAAGTCGGTTTGCATAGGCGTCATCCCAGGAAAAAAAGCCTCATCTGAAGCTGGCTCACAAGAAAGCCTGCAAACAGTTTGCTGAAGGCAACCTGTCCAAGAGCATGAATCACTGGAACCATGTC
Source organism: Garra rufa (assembly GCF_049309525.1). Classification (NCBI taxonomy): domain Eukaryota; kingdom Metazoa; phylum Chordata; class Actinopteri; order Cypriniformes; family Cyprinidae; genus Garra; species Garra rufa. The sequence continues at coordinate 56,924,286 of NC_133361.1, forward strand.
CTGTGGTCTGTTGAGACTAAGATAAACTTGTTTGGCTCAGATGGTGTCCAGCATGTGTGGCCATACCCTGGTCAGGAGTACCAAGAAAATTGTGACTTGCCTACAGTCAAGCATGATGGTGGTAGCATTATGGTCTGGAGCTGCTTGAGTGCTGCTGGTACTGGGGAGCTGCAGTTCATTGAGGAAAACATGGATTCCATTATGTACTGTACATTCTGAAGCAGAACATGATGCCTTCTCTCCAGAAACTAGGCCGAACGGCGGTTTTTCAACATGATATCAACCCCAAACACACCACCAAGATGACAACTGCCTTACTGAGGAAGCTGAAGGTAAATGTGATGGGGTGTCCAAGTGTGTCTCCAGACCTGAACCCTATTAAGCACCTGTGGGGCATTCTCAAGTGTAAGGTGGGGAAGCACCATGTGTCTTAACATCCAGCAGCTCTGTGATGTCATTATAGAGGAGTGGAAGAGGATCTCAGCAACAACACGTGAAGACTACTGGACATGGTTTCAGTAATTCATGCTGTTGGACAGGTTGTCTTCAGCAAACTGTTTGCAGGCTTTCTTGTGAGCCAGCTTCAAACGATCCTTCTGGGACAACGCCTATGCAAACCAACTTGTTACAGTGGCAGCATACGGTCTGAGCACTGACAAGCTGACCTTCTACTTCTGCAACCTTTAAAGCAATGCTGGCAGCACTCATGCATCTTTTTTTTGAAGCCAGGTTCTGCACCTGACACACAGAATATGTGTTCAACTTCATTGATTGACCCTTGCAAGGCCCATTCCTCTGTATGACCCTGACCACTGTAGTGTAACTCGGTTTCAGGGTGTTACTGAACCTCTAACAGCCTTGGTCATCTTTGTGGAGAGCAACAATTGTAATTCTCAAATCCTCAGAGAGTTCTTTGCCGTGAGCTGCCATGTTGAACATCCAGTGGCCGGAATGAGAGAATTGGTCTTAAAACACCTAATTTTAACAGCTCTAATACAAGATACACAACTTTGTATGGTCCTGTCAAGCAGACAATAACATAAACATGATAAATAGGACATGTGGCTTTGCATGGTTTAACAACATACTGCTGTTATCACTTAGGGTGTACTCACTTTTGTTGCCAGCTATTTTGACAATAATGGCTGTATGTTGTTATTTTCAGAGGACAGTCTACAGTCCTGGCCAAAGGTTTTGAGAATTAGATAAATATTGGAAATTGGAAAAGTTGCTGCTCTCCAAAAAAAACATCAGGGACAGATTGATCTTCTGCAAAAAGTATGGCGAATGGACTGCTGAGGACTGGGGCAAAGTCATATTCTCCGATGAAGCCTCTTTCCGATTGTTTGGGGCATCTGGAAAAAGGCTTGTCTGGAGAAGAAAAGGTGAGTGCTACCATCAGTCCTGTGTCATGCCAACAGTAAAGCATCCTGAGACCATTCATGTGTGGGGTTGCTTCTCATCCAAGGGAGTGGGCTCACTCACAATTTTGCCCCAAAACACAGCCATGAATAAAGAATGGTACCAAAACACCCTCCAACAGCAACTTCTTCCAACAATCCAACAACAGTTTGGTGAAGAACAATGCATTTTCCAGCACGATGGAGCACCGGGCCATAAGCCAAAAGTTATAACTAAGTGGCTCGGGGACCAAAACGTTGACATTTTGGGTCCATGGCCTGGAAACTCCCCAGATCATAATCCCCTTGAGAACTTGTGGTCAATCCTCAAGAGGCGGGTGGACAAACAAAAACCCACTAATTCTGACAAACTCCAAGAAGTGATTATGAAAGAATGGGTTGCTATCAGTCAGGATTTGGCCCAGAAGTTGATTGAGAGCATGCCCAGTCGAATTGCAGAGGTCCTGAAAAAGAAGGGCCAACACTGCAAATACTGACTCTTTGCATAAATGTCATGTAATTGTCGAAAAAAGCCTTTGAAACGTATGAAGTGCTTGTAATTATATTTCAGTACATCACAGAAACAACTGAAACAAAGATCTAAAAGCAGTTGAGCAGCAAACTTTGTGAAAACTAATATTTCTGTCATTCTCAAAACTTTTGGCCACGACTGTATACTGCTATACAAGCTGCACATTGACTACTCTAAAATAAAGTTTCATTTCTATAGTATTGTCCCTTGAGAAGATACACTAAAATGGATGCTGAAATGTGAGGGGTGTACTCACTTTTGTGAGATACAGTATATGCATAAAGCATTGCAGAAATTCAGTGATTTTGCAACAACTGCAAAAGATGAGGAATCTGTCAGCAAAAATGTTTTTTTTTTCTGAACAAAATGTATTGTTACATATAGAAAAATCATTCACAAGTGCACACATATACAGTAAGTGATCAGAAGTGCAGATTATGTAAGGCATGTCAACACTCTACAAACATAGCAGGTGTCTCAGAAAACCTCAGTGATTAGAACACAGACCATGATACACTAACAGGAATTTACAGTAGGCTCCAAACAGGCCACCAATAAAAATGAAATGTGTATTTAATACAAAAGGCTTCATTGCAGATAAGATTTCAATCTTTTGGGCACCACTGTATCTTTTTATAATAGAAAGCGAGATTACTACACATGTCCAGTCATTCGAAATCCTCTCACACTCACTTCTATTCACTCTTCATTTGGTCCTTCATTATAAAACAATGAAATGATTCTGAAGAGAATTGGTAGACAAGTAAGGCTGAGAGCAGCTTAAAGAAATCAAGAAATCAAACTAGAACCAAAACGCCTTGAACACACGCACGACAGAATCACATCTGCTCGATGTCAGATATGCTGGATTAGATACAATGGCTCTGTTCAGAACAGCATACTAATATAATATTACTATTTTTGTAATGTATAGTGTGCACAGTTGCTGAAGTACTTGGCTTTCCATTTCCAATGAGCTGGAACTACGGGCATGTGTTTCTACCTAAACTGCCAAACCCTAAAAAAACATATTTACACGAAATTGAATTAATACAAAATAAACTTTATTCTTAACATGATAACTGGTTGCTGCTCATTAAATTAAACATGCAAAGTAAAGGTTGTGTGACAACAGTAGAGCATACCACTGTATGCATAACAGCATAACACTACTACTACTGTTTTACTAAATCCTAAAACAGTACGCAGTATACAGTGTGTGATGCACAGTATTCGGTGAGCAGTAATATTAGAGTGAGTTAGTACTCCGTTCTGAACACAGCCACTGATTGTAATACATCACAGGTGTAGAACGTTCCATTCCATTTGCCCTGTAGCTGATGTAATCTAATAGAATCTGTTAGTAATTCAAATACATAATTCTGAATACATAGAAATCTGTGTGTACACACTGTACATACATCGTATTGCGCCTACTTTATTGATAACTTCAACCTCATAAAAAGATCTGCTCTGTTTCATCAAGTCTTAAACAGAGCTGATGGACGGATGAAAGAGTGAATGGACGACCGGAGGTCTATAGGTTACTGAAGAGTTCATTTTTCTTGCTCCAATCCATGGGTGGAGCTCTCTTATTGGAGCGTTTCTGGTGAGCACGCTCTTTGACCTGCTGGAGGGACAGATTGAGCTCTGGGATGGCATCTACGATGGTTGGCTCACCGGCCTGAGAGGACGAGAAACAAACAAACTCATGAAACAACCGAAAATGATCACTTTCAGAATCTATTCAGATAACAACAGAAGACAGAAAATATTTTTTAACACAGTCATATAAAGGTTAAAGGTTGACGTTCATTACGATACTTTTAAAAATAGTAAGTCAGTTACAGTATATAATGTCTAAGCATCTGATATTCCATTTCAAACATAGCATAGCATTTTTTAAAGTAGTTTGGGAAAGAGTATGTGATGATAAATGTCAAAGAGTAGTATGCTATATTGTTCTCAAACAATCTCGTTGTTTAGTCTTGAAAAAATTGTTTTTGTGTATGCAGTACTGTATATACTTGTGTAGTAAACCAGTAGTTCACTGAGAGTATACTTAAGTACTTTCAAAAACTTAAAAGAGAACTAGAGACATATAGCTAGTAAATTAAGGTACCTATAAGTTCACTATATTTCATTGTACTATGAACTATACTATAGTTCACAGTATAGTTGCACCACAAAAATAAATACTCATTGTGTAATCAAAGTTTACTTAAGTTAGACGTAAAATACACTTAAAAGTAAAAGTATACTTTTATAAACTAAAAAGTGGGCCAATTTAGTCCCCAGAAATATTGAAAACCCAGGTAAAAATAAAGTATACTTAAATGCACTACAAAAATACTTAGCAATACAAGCAAGTACATTTGTAGTACTTTCTTATTTTTTGTGCTAAATAAAATTGTAAAAGTTATAAACTATAAAAAGCACCAATTAAAAGTGTATTACCACCTCAGTAATACTTAGTAAAATAGTAAATAGTAAAAGTGCACTTGAAAAAGTATACTAAATACCACTAATACTTAAATAGATTTTTAGTGCATTGAAATAAAGTATATTAACATAAAAATATACTTAAGTATACTAGTTTTATTTGCTTATTTCTTAAAACGTGTACTTTGAATGCTTTAAAAATTAGTACACTCTTAGTAGCCTTTATATATTAATACTTAATTTCAATTAAATTGATTTTATAAAACAAAATACTTAGATACAAGCAAGACATTTGTAGTATTTTATTAATTTTTTTTGGTTCTAAATGAAACTATAAAACAAATTAAACGTATATGTCAACTTCAGTAGTACTTAAGTGCACTTGAAAATACCACTAATACTTAAACTGATTTTAAGTGCACTGAAATAAAGTGTAATAATCTAAAAAGATACTTAAATACACTAGTTTTATTAGTGTATTTCTTACAAGTGTGCTTTAAATGCTTTAAAATGAGTTCAATTTTGGTAGACTTTTATATAGTTAAACTAAATTTAATGTAATTGATTTTATGACAAAAAATACTTAGATACAAGCAAGTACATTTGTAGAACTTTCGAATTTTTTGTGCTAAATAAAATTGTAAATATTTCTACTTTAGTAGTACTTCAGTGCACTTGAAAAGTTGTTCTAAAAACACTGATACTTTGATTTTTAGTGCATTGAAATAAAGTATACTACTGCAAAAATATACTTATTAGTGTATTTCTTAAAAGTGTGCTTTGAATGCTTTAAAAATGTTTACACTCTTAGTAGACTTTTATATAGTAATCCTAAAATTAAATTAAATTGATTTTATTTACTTTAAAAAAACCTTACATACAAGCAAGCACATTTGTATTATTGTTTGTGCTAAATAAAATTGTACTCTATAAAACAAATTAAAAGTATACTTCAACTTCAGTAGTACTTTAGTGCACTTATAAAAAAAAGCACACTTGGGCCAAATATGTCAATAAACAAAAATCACGGCTGATATTCCTTCTACTTAATTTGTCACATTGGAAATGACAAACACAACTTAAAAAGTTTAAGTTGAGCCCTGCAGTATGCAGTGGCATCTGGTCACCTGGGTATTCTGTTTATGTAGAAAATTAGCATATTCTAAACATCACAGGTCAATCTCACCTCAGGGGGCGGAGTCCCGGTGGGCGGAGTTGTGAGGGAGGCGTTGGAGGATGCGTTAGATGGGGACGGACTGATCGATAACTTTGAGTCCTTCAGCTCCACCTCTTTGGCCACATTTCCATTAACCTGAACAGCAGACAAAAGTCAGATCACCATATGAATCTCCTAAGACTCAGAGCTTCGCTTTGTTCACTAGAGGTCAGACTTGAGCTGGTAAAGTGCTGTGCGTCAGCTGCAGTGTGTGGGCCTCAGGCTGCTGGAGACAGAGCTTCATTAACCGTACGAGTGGGCAGCATTAGCCGGGCATCAATACTGCGCCTCTGACAGGTGACAGCGCCCCCTTATTCCCTCCTGCCTGCTACATCTGACACGTCAACCATTAGCCAGAGGCGGAAGAATCTGCACTGTTTCCGTCTTACCTTTCCCTACAATCCTCTTTAGAGAAATCGTCCCCAGCGTCTCTCTCTTCTGGAGACACAAACTCTAAACGTACTAACTCAAGCAATGAGTGGGTGATCGGAGAAGAGGCCTGACACCTGATACCTGATACGTCCATGTCAACTCTAGCGTGATGAGCAAATATTAAGGTGAATTCAGGAAGTAGCTGTAAATAAGTCTCTCTGGCCATGGCCATATTATATTGGTTACAATTTGCCTCATAATTTGACTTTATTTTTATTCGAAATATATAGTTTTTGTCTTTATGCCTTGCATATTAGTGTCAAACACCGCAAGTCACCTCTGTCTCACAGTGAAACTGCATCTGCCACAAAAATGTACGGATGATTGTGCTCCTTATGTTTCATTGTGGTGCCATACTGTGAGAAATATTACTCATATGTGTCATGGAGGAAAGCAAACAATAATATATGTGACCTTGGACCACAAAACTAGTCTAAAGCAGCACGGGTATATTTGTAGCAGTAGCCAAAAATACATTGTAATACATTGTACATAGTCAAAAATGATCGATTTTTCTTTTATGCCATCAAATCAATAGAATATTAAGTACAGATCATGTTCCATGAAGATATTTTGTACATTTTCTACCTTCAATATATATAAAAAATATTTTTGATTAGTGATATGCATTACCAAGAACTTCATTTGGACAATTTTAAAGGTGATTTTCTCAATATTAAGTTTTTTTGCACCCTCAGATTTTAGATTTTCAAATAGTTGTATTTCAGCTTTCAGATGATGTATAAATCTCAATTTCAAAGTACTGACCCTTATGACTGGTTGTGTGGTCCAGGGTCACATATATAGTTATATTACACTAATTCAAATAAACCAGTTTTTTAATTAACGACAGAGGCCTTTTTGAATAAGCCTGACTGAAAACATGAAAACCTGATAGTGATTACTCCGGGCGTAGACATTTTTACTGAATAGACATTGATCTTCAACCTCTAATGGGCTTCTTTCATGCAGTGACCTTTTATCATTGGCATAATCAGAAATAATTGTGTGTAATACAGCCACAGACTTCCCTTCATATTTGTCTAGGTGGCTGACTTCACTAAACACAACAATATGCTAATGCGCAATCTGCAACAACAGGCGAATGCCAACATGCAAAGGTTTCCAAGTGTTCTTTTTTTTCTGCTGTGAGAACCAAGGGTCAGGCACGGGTCAACCCAAACAACTCAAGTTGCTGTGTTTACTTAGGAAAGAGCATGTGAATAACAACTCAATCCCTCAAACTGGAAAGGGCACATGGCTGAAAACTAAGAAAAAAAAATATCCATGTACTGTTTTTTAAGAAAACATCAAACATACTGTTTTGTTTGAATTTCATTTGTAGCAAGTTTGATTCAAAATATCTAATTCTAGAACTTTTTTTTATTACCGTTTAAGTCAAAAGTTTACATACACCTTGCAGAATCATTATTTTCATTTAGTACTGACCTGAATAAGATAGTTCACATAAAAGACCTTTACATATAGTCCACAAGAGATAATAATAGTTGAATTTATAAAAATGACCCCGTTCAAAAGTTTTCATACACTTGATTCTTAATACTACGTTGTTTCCTTCATGAGCCACAGTTTTTGATTGTTTGTTGTTTAGTGATAGTTGTTCATGAGTCCCTTGTTTGTCCTGAACAATTAAACTGCCTGCTGTTCAGGTTTTTTGTGTATTTGATCCCTTTCCAACAATGACTGTATGATTTTGAGACACATCTATTTCACACTGAGGACAACTGAGGGACTCATATGCAACTATTACAGATGGTTCAAACACTCACTGATGCTCCAGAATGAAGCACAATGCATTAAGAGCCGGAGGTGAAAACTTTTGAACAGAATGAACATGTTACATTTTTCTTATTTTGCCTAAATATCGTATTTTTTTCATTTAGTACTGCCCTTCAGAAGATAATTACATGCTTCCCAGAGTACAAAAAAAGTCAAATTTACCCTGATCTTCAAATGCAAAATGGATTCAAAGCAAAAGAGATCATGGATAACAGTGAAAATGATGACGCCATTGTAATACTTGCTGAATCTGCTTCATTTATTTATCAACAGCCACCTTAATACTCCAAAAAGAGTTTCATTCCAAAGCCTGGAACCTCAAGTAACCTTAAAGGATTAGTTTACTCCAGAATATAAATATCCTGATAATGATAAACTCACCCCGTGTCATCCAAGATCTCTTGTCTTTCTTTCTTCAGTCAAAAAGAAATTACGGTTTTTGAGGAAAACATTCCAGGATTTTTCTCTATATAGTGGACTTCAATGGTGGCCAACAGGTTAAAGGTCCAAATTGCAGTTTTAATGACGTTTCAAAGGGCTTCACATGATCCCAGCCGAGAAATAAAGGTCTTATCTAGCGAAACGATCTATCATTTTCTAACCACAAATGCTTGTCTTGCACTAGCTCAACTTCACACATTATGTAGTCAGGTTAGAAAGGTCACACATGACGTAGGTGAAAGTACCGACCGATTTTCACCCTACCCTACCTTTTTAAACCGAAGTAAGCGAGTGCAGGATGAGCTATTTGAAGCTGCACTAAAACTGCAATTTGGACCTTCAACCAGTGTTGTTTTCGTCAACGATGACGATGACGAAATCATTTCGTTGACGCCACTTTTTTTCATGACGATAACGAGACGATGACGAGATAAAAATGGCTCGTTGACGACTAAAACATGACGAGACGTGTGTGAGTTTTCGTTGACGAGACGAGAATAGACGAAAATGTTAGTGGGTGGTCCGTCAGACGTTTAAAATGCATGACATTTCTGCTTATTGTGCATGCCAATTAAAAACGAAAAAAAGTACCTGCCGCTATGGCAAGCCGTTTTAGCATTAAATGCTCTTTGCCATACTAGTATGGCAAGCCGTTTTAGCATTCCATCCTTGTTTGTCTTTTATGTTCTAAAACATTCCTTCATTATTGTAATTATTGGTGAAAATAGTCGATCCGGAAGCTCACATTGTGTTGAACTATAGATCTGCTATTTTCACAACTTATAAGTGACACTACCCAACAGCAAAATACTCACTGACCTACATTAATTTGTTAAAAGACTACTTTTCCCCTTTTTTGACTAAAACTAGACTAAAACCTTTTTGACTTTTCGTCGACTAAAACTGGACTAAAACCTTCTTGACTTTTCGTCGACTAAAATTGGACTAAAACTATCACATATAGAAGTGACTAAAATTTGACTAAAACTAATAACCATTTTAGTCCAAAAGACTAAGACTAAGACTAAATCTAAGATGGTTGTCAAAAACAACACTGCCTTCAACCCATTACTCCCCACTGAAGTCCACTATATGGAGAAAAATCCTGGAAACTTTTCCTCAAAAGCCTTAATTACTTTTTGACTAAAGAATGAAAGACATGAACATCTTGGATGACACAGAGGTGAATAAATGATCAGGAAGTTTAATTCAAGAGCTTATCCTTTGAACTTTATTCTTGCAACCTCACTAAACAGGTATTTCAAGTTTGGAAATACTAACCCAGTTGCATTTGTGAAACAGTTGCATATGATAAAAGACACCGTTGAAATTTATAACAATAAAACATTGTTCCACTTAGTAATATAGTTAATTATGCTGTTTTCACAGCATAATTGTGTCAGAATTATTCAAAAAGACTAAACAGGGACTGTGAGCTTTTCATGTCCTTTGACTCATTTCTGAGGCAATTATGAGTGGCTTTGTTGATAAATTCTTTTCATCAAAATACTTCATTCATTACATTACATGTTGTTTAGCGGTTTTATAATTACCACATTTGATCTTGATTCAGCTGTATTTCAAACTTGTTACTAAAAATGCTTTAAAGGGGGATAGTTCACCCAAAAATGTAAATTCCGTCATCATTTACTCATACTAAAGTTGTTCCAAACCTGTATGAGTTTCTTTCTTTTGTCAAACACAAAAAAAGATAACCAAACAGTTGACGCTAGCCATTGAATTCCTTAGTATTTTTTTTCATACAATTAACATTAATCAAAATAACTTCTTTTGTGCTGAACAGATGAAAGAAACTCGTACAAGTTTGGAAAAACTTGAGGGTGAGTGAATGATGACAAAATTGTACTTTTTGGATGAACTGTTCATTAAAGGAGAAGTCCACTTCCAGAACAAAAGTTTACAAATAATGTACTCACCCCCTTGTCATCCAAGATGTTTATGTCTTTCTTTCTTCAGTCGATAAGAAATTATGTTTCTTGAGGGAAAAAAATCAGGAATTATCTCCATATAATGGATGTCAATGGTGCCCCCAAGTTTGAACTTCCTAAATGCAGCTTTAAATGGCTCTAAATGATCCCAGCCGAGGAAGAAGGGTCTTATCTAGCAAGACAATCGGTCATTTTCGAAACAAATTGACAATTTATATACCTTTTAACCTCAAATGCTCGTCTTGTCTAAGTCTGCGTGAACTCTGTTTTCCCGCCAGTACAGTTAGGGTATGTCGGAAAAACTCCCATCTCTGAATTACTGACCCAGTGTTTACAAAGTGAAAATGAAAAGTAGATTAAACAAAGGTAAAACAGCGATGTAGGACGATTTTGACGTTGAACAAGAAAACGAGACGGGTGCTTTTTGACAAGACAAGCATTTGAGTTTAAGTTTGAGTTTAAAAAGTTTTAAAAAGAATATTAAATTATCAGTTTGTTTTGAAAATGACAGATTGTTTTGCTAGATAAGACCCTTCTTCATCGGCTGGGATTGTTTAGAGCCTTTTGAAGCTGCATTTAAGCTGCGTTTTGGAAATTCAAACTTTGGGGCACCATTGAAATCCATGTTTTCCTCAAGAAACATAATTTCTTATCGGCTGAAAATAAGAAAGAAAGACATGAACATCTTGGATGACAAGGGGGTGAGTAAATTATCTGTAAATGTTTGTTCTGGAAGTGGACTTCTCCTTTAAACATGCCAGTATTCAATCATTTGATCTCTTGCCTTACCTTGACCTCCATGTCTCCGTTGACCACAGGTTCAGGCAGTGGTCCTGCAGATGAAAAGAAGCAGCAAAGGTCAGTCACAGATCAAACCTAGAACATCTGCATCCTTCAGATGGGACTCTTTCTCCAACACTGACTCTAACGCTCCTCATCAGAGACTCGAGGAAGCAAAGATTAAACAAGACACTTCCAGACCCCTAGAGAAAAGCTAGTATGACATTCACTCCATCTCATGTTGCGGTGAGCAGATGTCGACTCTGTTACATACTGTACCACAGGTATGTGCTTCATTTATTATTCAGATGACCATCATCACCGTGGTGAGAGCGGTGGTACCTGGATAGCTGCCGACCCCCAGAACGCCAAAGGAAACAAAATCTAGAGGCCTTCATAGTGGATCACACATTAACATATGAACTGACACGAGAGACGAAGGATGCATGTGGAGACTGACAAAGACTTGCTTGGGAAAAAGAAGTACACAGTTGAGTTCAAAAGTTTACATACACCTTGCAGAATCTGCAAAATGTTAATTATTTTAACAAAATAAGAGGAATCATGCAAAATGTATGTTATTTTTTTATTTAGTACTGACCTGAAGAAGCTATTTCACATAAAGTTTACATATAGTCCACAAGAGAAAATAATAGTTGAATTTATAAAACTGACCCTGTTCAAAAGTTTTCATACACTTGATTCTTAATACTGTGTTGTTACCTGAATGATCCACAGATGTGTTTTTTGTTCAGTGAAAATCCCTGGTTTGTCCTAAATAGTTAAACTGCCTGCTGTCCTTAAGAAAAATCCTTCAGCTCCTTCAGCTTGGTTTTTCAGCATTTTTGTGTATTTGAACCCTTTCCAACAATGACTGTATGATTTTGAGATCCATCTTTTCACACTGAGGACAACTGAGGGACTCATATGCAACTATTACAGAAGGTTCAAATGCTCACTGATGCTTCAGAAGGAAAAACAAAGTATTAAGAGCCGGGGGGTGAAAACTTTTAAACAGAATGAAGATTTTTCTTATTTTGCCTAAGTAGTCTCTTATACTATTGCCCTTCAGAGGCTACAGAAGATACTTACATGTTTCCGAGAAGACAAAATAACTTAAAATAGCCCGATCTTCAAATTCAAATGGTTTTCACCCCCTGGCTCCTAATGCATTGTGTTTCCTTCTGGATATCGGATATAATATAGCACACTGGCAAGTTTAGTACAATAAGCAGTTTTGTCACATATGTCTCATGCTAACATATACAGTGTGTTATGGCTTTAATTTCCTAAAAGCATTACAGTTGCATGTTTTAAACATTTATTTGTGATGCTGCACAGTTGCCTGCTGGGCAACAACTGTAAGTCTTATACTGTAAATATGTTATCCATTTGTTTACACACTGAAGGTCAAGTCAAAATTATAGTCAGAAACTATTTAGTTTTGAAGAGTCACAACACACTTGTGACTGGTGGACACACACCGCAACTGTAGATTGTTTATGGTTACAGAGAAACGCCACGACTTCCTGCATTAACACAGAATTCAATGCAGTTCACTGGATTATGAAAAATATTATTTCATACATATTTCACTTCCAACAAAAACAACTATATTGATGTCCATCTGCAGAGTTAAAAAAAAAAATCTGCTAAAGCAGATAACAGAGTTGAAAAATAATCCTTTTACTGTAAATAACCCTTACCGTCTTCTTATGTCTGAATTTCTATCTTTCTAGCGCCGTCTGAGCACTATTTGAGTGGCAGAAAACTGCAGGGAAGATACGATAACACTCAGCCCTGCACAGATCCATCTGGCCCCTGATCGCCACAAAACACACACATCACTGGCTGTTTGGACACTTCATACGCCCTTCAGTCCCAATACGGCAATCTGAGAGCCACTCCAGACCGGCACCTTGGAAACCACACAAATGCTGCTTCCAAATCTGGGTGACAGGCAGCAGAGAGCGACAGAGATTGTGTGTTTGAAGCGTGTGTGTGAGAGAGAAGAAAAGACAGCTGAACTTACGCCTGTGTAGAAAATAGAATCCTATTTTACTGCTTACTGAATACTGCACACATACAGTATGCTTCCTGCATGTTTGCGAAAGTAGTATGAGAAATAAAATGCAGAGTCTGCAAAAAACAGTAGTGTGCTAAATTGTTGTCATATGACTTGGCATCCATTTGGCTGGCTAAAAGAATAAGGCCCACAAGGAGTCTGCAGAAACTCCTCAGATTTGTGAAGAACTGGAACGCCTGTTATTGAAGTTCTACTCATCCCCTGCTGCGTGAGAGTTTGTTTGTTCAGTATTTATGAATTGTGCCTTCTGCTACCAATAATAGTACAGCATTCACAGTTTAATTTCACACATTTAAAACGCACTCCACAGGAATTGAAGCGGTTTATAACACTGAAAATAATATGAATGTTTCTTGTGCATCAAATCAACATATCAGAATGATTTCGGAAAGATCATGTGACACTGAAGACTGGAGATCACAGGAATAAATTATTTTAAAATATAAACCATCATTTTAACTATTTTACAATATTACCGTTTTTATGCCTTCGTGAGCAGGTGAGACTTTAAAAAAAAAGAAAAAACATTTTAAAATCCCTTTGACTCCAAATGTTTGAATGTGTAAAAGTCAACTTTTTTTTATATAACAGCAAGTTACTATGGTATAGTCAATGTAATGTTTACAAACTATATGAAATACTGTATATGATTGTATATAATCATCACTGATGTTCTGGTTATTTGATCAGCTCACCAACAGCCACTCCTAGAGGTCAGATTTGGTACCACACTGGTTCCTGCCAGCAGCTCCCAGTAGAGATCAGTAACCTGGGCAATGACTGTAGGAATCCGGCACCTGCTGAGTGTTTAAACCCTGTGGTACAGTGATATGAGACTGATCCCAATTCCCAACAGCCTTCTCCTTAATTCACCTCTGAATACGTCGCTCTTGCACTTAAAGTACTTAAAAGTACATTGTTTTTTTTTTTCTAGTTTATTCAAGTATAACTCATTTTGACATCAAAAATTATTTACTTTTACTTTTCTGCAGACATTTTCTTTCATTTGTAACTACACAGCGAGAAGAACAACAAAAAAAGTCATACCAAATGAATCAGTAGTCCGTTTCACAATTAGATCCTATATATATAGTTATTAAAAATAATAATACACTGATTTTAATCATCATTGAACCACATTTTTTTTCTTTTTGACTATTATTGCTACTATTTTTTTTTTATGAATTTCAGTAATTTAGCAAGAAATTTTGTAAGAAATAAAAATTTTTGAGGAAAACATTCCAGGATTTTTTTCCACATAGTGGAACTCAATGGGAGCCAATAGGTTGAAGGTCCAAGTTTCAACACAGCTTCAAATGGCTCTATATGATCACAGCTCTATATGATAGCAGAGTTAGTGCATCGAACATTTGTGTTTAAAAATATATAAATTTTTTAAAGAAAATGACAGATTGTTTCACTAGATAACAGCCTTTTTTCTCGGCTGGGATCATGTAGAGCCCTTTAATGCTGCATTGAAACTGCAATTTGGACCTTCAACCTGCTGATCCCCATTGAAGTCCACTATATAGAGAAAAATCCTGGAATGTTTTTCTCAAAAACCTTAATTTTTTGAAAGAGAGAGTTGAAAGACAAGGGATGACATGGGAGTGAGTAAGACTGAACAATACTTTTAACGGGCTCCTATTATGCGTGTTTTACAGGAAGTCTCAGGTGTCTTAAAGGGGTCATCGGATGCCCATTTTCCACAAGTTCATATGATTCTTTAGGGTCATAAAAGTCTCTAGTATACTTTGGTTAAAAATTCTCAATAGTAGTTTAAAAAAACACCCTTTTACCATGTCAAAATCAGCTCTGCAAAAACTCAACTCATTTTATTGTATGGGCCTTTTAAATGCAAATGAGCTCTGCTCGCCCCGCCCCTCTCTGCTGAGGGATTACGAGCTGTAATGTTTACTTTAGCCGCATTTAGCCGCGTTAGTTGCATTTAGCCGTGTTTATCGGCGAAACTTGCCAACAAGCACATTATTAAGAAAGGCCATTTGCAAAGATGCATAATAAAACCCTTATACTCACTTCTGCAGTGGGTAAAGCTGCATCAGGAATGATTCACACGAACATAGATGCATATATAGATTGGGATTGGCGCTTTCCTTTTAAAAACGAAAGTAACGTTGTCCTCTGCCTCTTCAGCGTCTCAGATGTCGGGAGTAAATGACTACTGCTATTTTCATTATTACATCCAACAACAGAACACCTCAATCGCTCAATTACAGTCTTCGTCTGCAGTCGACACAATGGCGATCGTATTCAGACTGTTTCAGCTCGGTGAGGGCGGGTCTAAGGCAAGACACTCATGTCAATCAACTATCGTGGGAACGGCCTCTGTCTGTGTGCCGTCACAATGACAAGAAGCTGAGAATGACCTGATTTTAAAAAGGGGATATTACTTTTAAAGATTAAAAAATACAACTGGGTGGATTTTTATAATTGTAGGGTGGTTGTGTACATAAACTGCCAACACACATTAATGTTCAAACAAAATGTAAAAGTGAGTTTTGCCTCCGATGACCCCTTTAAGAATGAGTCTGGGAAGACACTTGAGACACTCTATTTTTTGTCTCTTTAAATGCAAATGAGCCGCTGCTCCCCACCCTCTTTCCAGAAAAGGTGGAGCCTTTATAATTGTGCCTTGCCTACAACATCAACAACAAAAAAACTGTTTGTTTTTGATTATCATCTCTATCGTGTGTGACAGTGCAGTTATTCATCGTCGTAAAAAGTTTATTATTTGCATGTGTTTAAAAAGCCTTGTCAGTGTAAACTTCTGATATAGAGTTTTCAGACACATATGTAACCCTGGACCACAAAACCAGTCATAAGGGTCAATTTTTTTGAATTTGAGATTTATATATCACCTGAAAGCTGACAAAATAAGCTTTTCATTGTTGAAATAGAACAATACTTGGCTGGGATACAACTATTTGGAAAAAAATTCTAAATATTGAGAAAATCGCCTTTAAAGGTGTCCAAAGTTTTGATATATTCACGGTAGGAAATTTACAAAATATCTTCATGGAACATGATCTTTACTTAATATCCTAATGATTTTTTTTTTTATTCTGACCCATACAATGTATTTTTGCTTATTGCTACAAATATACCTGTGCTACTTAAGACTGGTTTTGCAAGATACCTTGCACCCTCATATGTTTTGCATAGAAAAGTCAGCAGCACCACCATGACTTATGATACTCTTGTAGCTTTATAAAATTAGGGTTGAACCACTGCTGTCACATGGACTATTTTAATGATGTCCTTACTATGTTTCTGGGCCTTGAACGTGTCAGTTGTGTTGCTGTCTATGGTTAAAAAGCTCTTGGATTTCATCAAAAATATCTTCATTTGTCTTCCGAAGACAAACAAATGTCTAACGAGTTTGGAACGAAGGTGAGTAATTAAAGGATAACTATTGCCAAAATTCAACCTGGGCTGTTTTTTTTTTTTACTGTAAATGAGACAAACATATATCTAAAAGCATAATTACGACAAACGAGCCGTTTTTGAGGTTGACCGTGATTTTGTTTTGTGGTCAATGGCCGGTGAATGGGAGTGCTAGGGGCATAAATTTGAGCGCATCAAAATAGATTTTTTTACAACACTAAGAAGGCTCGACACACCATGAAACTTTGCTCGAAGTATCGCCTGGGTCTCTACTCATGAACTCCAGCATTGAGAACATTGTTTGTGTACACAGAGTTTACTAAAAAGAAAGGTTTTGAACAACTCACTTACAGAGTAAAGATGGATAGCTCCGAATGTGAGGATGGATAGGTTCTAAAGCATATTTCCATATAAATGCACTGCTAATTTGTTGTTTTGTCGCAAGTGAAAAACAATATTAACCTTCTAGTTGTAAAAAGAGCCTCATATAAGCCTAATATTTCGTCCTATGGAGTCCCATTCATTCGCATTCGAAGATCGACACCTCTTGACTGCCGCAAGCGGAAACTCAAACAGTGAAAGTGAGTTGTTCAAAACCTTTCTTTTTAGTAAACTCTGTGTACACAAACAATGTTCTCAATGCTGGAGTTCATGTGTAGAGACCCAGGCCATACTTCGAGCAAAGTTTCATGGTGTGTCGAGCCTTTCTTAGTGTTGTAAAAATATTGATTTTGATGCGCTCAAATTTATGCCCCTAGTACTCCCATTCACCGGCCATTGACCACAAAACAAAATCACGGTCAACCTCAAAAAATGGTTGCAATCTCAAAAACAGGTTGCATTTTGGCAATAGTTATCCTTTAAAGGAGTAGTTTACTTTAAGAACAAAAATGTACAGATAATGTAATCACCCCCTTGTCATCCAAGATGTTCATGTCTTTCTTTCTTCAGTTGTAAAGAAATTATGTTTTTTGAGGAAAACATTTGAGGATTTCTCTCCATATAGTGGACTTCTATGGTGCCCCTGAGTTTGAACTGAGTTTATACTTTTTAACCTCAAATGCCTTGTCTAGCTCTGTATGTACTCTGTGTAGAGTTTAAAAAGTATGTAAATTGTCTGGGATCATTTAGAGCCCTTTGAAGCTGCATTTAAACTGCATTTTGGAAGTTCAAACTCAGGGGCACCATAGAAGTCCATTATATGGAGAGAAATCCTGAAATGTTTTCCTCAAAAAACATAATTTCTTTACAACTGAAAAAAGAAAGACATGAACATCTTGGATGACAAGGGTGTGAGTACATTATCTGTACATTTTTGTTCTGAAAGGGAACTACTTTAAAGACAGAATTTAAATTTTTGGGTGTACTATCCCTTTAAGAACAATGACTAAATGCCAACACTGCTCTAGTGGGCCCCTAATCACAGGTCTCAGGACAGTGTTTTTTAGTTTACTGACAATCTAATGAAGGATGTAATCTAATAACAGCTTGACTGCAAACTGAAAAGGACTATTCACATCGAATCCAGATAAAGAAAGTGATTCTAGCAGAAAATGACTCGTCATGAGTAGAAAATGACCGTCAGTGAGCACAGCAACACCTGAGACGCCTAAAAGCCTAAATTCATCCACTCAAACCTCCCGGTTTCACTCAAACAGATGGAGCCTGTACGATAAAACTGATAAAATGTGATATCAGCGATAGCAGCTCTGAAAAAAGTTTCCATTAGTGCTGACGCCAAATGCTTGCTCGGTAAATAAAATGAGTAAACATTGTGTCTCCACTCACTCGTGACTAATCTTGTTGTGTCAAACATAAACACACACACACACACACACACACACACACACACACACACACTTGGTTTCCATGGCTGCTGTTGGCACTGTGCTTTCACTGGAGATCTTTGGCACTGAGTGACACAACGAGACGGACAAACTAAATTGCTTAATAGGAAACCCAAAACCAGTGCAATGAGAGAGACCAGAGTGAAAGCAGTCTCGCATGCCTGAGTGACCCTTGCCAAACAATGACTCTGTGTCAGACGCCACCTAGAGGCAGTGTGCGAGTCACAGCTGCTGGAAACCTGTTATAATCTTCTCCCACAAGAATATTTGGTGTCAGGTGAGAGTTTTGTTTGTACCTGTGAGGTGTTCTGTAGTGGGCGTCACTCGACACTTCTTGAAGAAAGCATCTGTGTCTGGATCTACGACCAAGAGTGACGTGTTGTCACCCCCGGCTTTAATAACGGCCACCACCTCAGCATGTTGCTTTCCCTCCACCGGCACCCCGTTGACCTGAGAACAAACAATGACACATCTGAAGACACACGCAGACACTCAGAGACACATGCAGGACTAAATGACTCACATGTAAAGGCATAGTTCACCTAAAAAAAGAAAATACTGTCATCATTTACTCACCCTCATGTTGTTCCAAACCCCGTTTCAAGACTTTTAATGAAACCTGAGATATTTCTGTGCATCTATTGAGTCGTTTTCACCATAATGCTGATGCATTAAAGTTTATAAAGAGGTAAATGTAATCCATATGAATCAAGTGGTTTAATCCAGTGTTTTCTTAATAATCCAAACATATTTTCTATATTAATTTAAAAAAAAAAGTTGGCATTTTATTAGGTTTTGTTTTTTAAGAATTAAAATTTTATTGGTTTTTATTCATTTTTTTAGTTTTATTTGTCAAGTCAAACTAAATGAAAATGAGAAATGCTTTGGCACTGGCAACTAGCTGAAAGGTTTTTTAAATATTTTATTTTGGTTAACCTTTATGTTTTTTACATTTTTTTATTTATTACTTTTTGTTATTTATTAAATATATTGAAGGGATCGTTCACCCTCAAATGAAAATTACCCATTACCCATGATTTCTCATCCTCAAGCCATCCTAGGTGTATATGACTTTCTTCTTTCAGACAAATACAATCAGAGTTATATTAAAATATTTCCTGGCTCTTCCAAGCTTTATAATGGCAGTGAATTGAGATGTAGAAGTCCAATAAAGTGCATCCATCCATCATAAAAAGTACTCCACACGATTTTGGGGGTTAATAAAGGCCTTCTGAAGTGAACCGATGCGTTTGATGCACTCCAGTAAGAATATGCTAGTCTTGTGAGAACCAAATTAAGTTCACAGTAAAGGAAAACCAGTGTCCTCTTGGCTTATATCGAAATCCTCTGACATTTTTCTTTACAAATCCTTGTTTCGTACTTCTAATTTATGACTGTTTTTTCGTTTTGCTGTCTTCTCTTTCTGTTATGTCTTTCACAAACCCATCAATTCACCTCAGAAGGCCTTTATTAACCCCCTGGAGCTGTGTGGAGCACTTTTAATGATTGATGGATGCACTTTATTTTGCTTCGAAATCTCAGCAGCCATTCACTGCCATTATAAAGCTTGGAAGAGGCAGGACATTTTTTAATATAACTCCAATTGTATTCATCTGAAAGAAGAAAGTCATATACACCTAGGATGGCTTGAGGGTGAATAAATCATGGGGTAATTTTCATTTCTGGTGAACTATCCCTTTTAGTCTGGTTTAATCCAAGACAAATTTGCTTTATGCAGTATGAACTGAAGTACTTTAGGCTTTCATTCACATATTCCCTTTACCTAAATTCATTACTTTAGACTTTTTTCTCTGAATGTGAATGTTCATTAGCCACTATAGGTAAATGCCTAGAAGTTATAAAAAAATAAAGTGCGAACAGTAAAATTATTTGTGTTTTTATGATAATATAACAATATAACAACATAATATGACAGCAAACAGCAGTCTGCAGTATTATGTAGCATAACAGACTGTTTTTGTAGATCTATAATAACTGGAAGTGGATGATACATTCGAGTCACAAATGGCCGCACCCGTTCTTAAGTTAAAAATAGGGTGGATGTTGTATTCTATTGTCTAGGTCATTATAATGCATATGTAATGTCAGCATCATATCAAAATTAATCCAGTTGCATAATTCACCAGCACAAAATACTAGAATTATTGCTTAATATGTTAAATAATCCACTGAAACAATGTCACCAAGTCTTTATATTTTCCATCATCTTTCCAACAATCACCTAGCTCAACTTTAATAAGTAAGTCCCTACATTTTTTCTTGTTGAATGTTCAGATTCTCTCAAGAATGTCACATTATGAAAGAAAAATCAGTGCAGAATGAGTTTTTATGCCAGTAAGTGGCATTCAGTTATCCTGCACCATTGCCAGCAACATTATAGGTTTACGGCTTTAACTTAAATTTACAGTTAAGTACCGTAATTTCATTAACTGATATAATGTTAATATGGCAGCCTATTGAAGTACTGAAATCTGTTTTGTACCTTTGTAATGATGAGATAAGAAAGTGATGAGAAAGTCACATGATGAAACCAAAGCCCATCACAATCCGCTTTTAAATAATAATAACATATATAAAAACATCAAATTTGAAATGCAACTCGGGGAATTCGGGAAATGTCAAAAATGTGGTTTGTAGTTATTCACTGTAAATAATACATTCTTTTTTACTTCCAAAAATGGTATACTACGGTAAAAATTACATGTAATATCCAATACAGTAGGGGAATTTACCATAAACCATTTAACAGGTTTTAACTGTAGCATTGCACTACAGTGCATTACACATTCTATACTTATTCCATGCATACAGACCATTATATACTATGCACAGTACACAGTATATAACATACTGCAGAAATAGCAGGAGTAGTATGGTAGTATGTAGTATGAGTAGTATGTAACTCTGAAAATAGCCTGCAATTGAGATCTCATTATTTTAATTAACTGCTGATCAGTTGAGATAACCACTACTCATTCTCAATTACTTAAAACAGTCACTTTTTGGCATTACCCTGATATCTATTTTTAAATGCATTCTTCACATCTTCATTGTTCCAACAAAGAAGGTGTTTATCAAAGCAAGGATTCATTTTTCAATATTATCAGTCTCCTTTCCTGCTGTCCGAGGAAAGGATATCCTGTGTCTTTAATTCACAAGCATTCATGCGTTACAGGAGAGACTTTTGTGCGAACTGAATGGAGAGGAATGTCAAGGGCAAATCGTGACTTGAAATATTTATGCTTTAAAATTTAACAGCATTAAATATTCATAAACATGTGCGTTTCACTTCAGGTGGCATTTAAAGGAAAAGTTCACCCAAAAAAAACGGAAATGCCATCATTCCTTACTCACTCTTTGGGTTTTCTGACCTTACATTTTCTTTCCTCTTTAAAACATGAGGAATGCAGTGATTCATACTGCCAAACATCAAAAAAGACAAGCCAGATTTGGAAAATACAGGAGCTCTGTTAGTTTGACAGCATTACTAACATCTCATTTTGTCTTTCACACAAGGAAAAGAATATGTGGTGTGAACGACATTTTCATGCTTTAAGCAGAAGAAAAGACAGCGCTGACATGTTCAGGTGTGATGCGAGACGCTCTGGGAACAGTTCTCTCGGTCTCTCTGTGCATCTATATGTGGAATGAGGGTGTGTCTCTTAGTGGAGCTCAGGCCCGGAGAGGAAACGGACAATGTGCGCTCAGCAGGAACAATAGCTGCCTGTCCAACACAAAGACCCCCGCTCCCAGTAGGAGGCCTGGAGGCCCCTCTGGGACAACAAAGACCCCTCCATCTCTCTCCTCCCTCTGCTTCCTTCCCTCCCTTTACTTGCTCACTGGTGGCCTTTCTGTGGCTCTTACTCCGGATGAAGCGGCTAAACTCAAGAATCCCGCACAAGAACGAGACAGAGAAAACCTTACAGAAATACACACCTACTCATGCTATTATTTATTTTGTCTACAAAATGATTACGTATTTGAATTCATTCAGAAGCAAAACAGCATTGTGTGTTGTTTGGAGATGCACAGAATTAGTTTAAAACTATTTTCTTTTGTGAAATAGAGCAAAAATAAAGTAATATTAAAAATCCTATGTCTACAATGTAAGTTACTCAATATTTCTTGCAAACACAAACGTTACTGTTGTTTTCGCTGGACACCCCCGTGTCATCCAAGATGTTCTTTTTCTTTAGTTAAAAAGAAATTATGAGTCCCTTGTTTGTCCTGAACAGTTAAACTGTCTGCTGTTCTTCAGAAAAAGCCTTAATTCCCACAAATTCTTTGGTTTTTCAGCATTTTTGTGTATTTGAACCCTTTCCATCAATGACTGTATGATTTTGAGATCCATCTTTTCACACTGAGGACAACTGAGGGACTCATATGCAACTATTACAGAAGGTTCAAATGCTCACTGATGCTTCAGAAGAAAACACAATGCATTAAGAGCCGGGGGTGAAAACTTTTGAACAAAATGAAGATGTTACATTTTTCTTATTTTGTTAAATTCACTCCAAATTAACTGATAATTTACTCGCCCCCTTGTCATCCCAGATGTTCATGTATTTCGTTCTTCAGTCGAAAAGAAATTATGTTTTTTGAGGAAAACATTCCAGGATTTTTCTCCATATAGTGGACTTCAAAGGGGATCAAAGGGTTGAAGGTCTAAATTGCAGTTTCAATGAAGCTTCAAAGGACTCTACACAATCCCAGCTGAGGAATACTGCCCTACAAAGCAAAAAGGCAGTAACTACGCCAAGTGCAGAACTGAGAAAAATGACTTTAAAGTTATCCTGTCATCCAGCCTGTTATCCAATGTTAAAACCATCCCGTGAGGATGCCGCGAAATCACACACATTTGAGATAAGATATTTTGTCACATAGCAAAGGATGCCTTGAATGTCATGAAAATGATAATAACTCATTTTTGACCAAAAATGCAGTTACTGCCTTTTTGCTTTGTAGGGCAGAATAAGTGTCTTGTTTAGCAAAACAAAAAAAAAGTAAATGTTTGACTTTCTTTGCACGTTCGCTTTGTGTGAAATCGAGCTAGTGCAAGATGAGCAATTGTGGTTAAAAAATATATAAATTTTTGTTTTTTGTGTTTTAGAAAATTACAGGTTGTTTCGCTAGATAAGACCCTAATTCCTCGGCTGGGATTGTATAGAGCCCTTTGAAGCTGCGTTGAATCTGCAATTTGGACCTTCAACCCATTGATCTCCTTTGAAGTTTTACGGAGAAAAATCCTGGAATGTTTTCCACAAAAACCCTAATTTCTTTTCGACTGAAGAAAGAAAGACATGAACATCTTAGATGACATGGGGTTGAGTAGAAAATTTGTATTCTGGAAGTGAACTAATTCTTAACTATATTATATATTATAAATATAAAATAGGACACTAAAATAGGATAAAATATGCCCTTTTGTCTTTAATTATTTGAGGGCATTTTTATTTATTCAAGGCAAGACACTTCACCGCACACCATTGTTTTTTTATTCATACACTGTTCAGTGCTTTAGATTTTGGGCTATTTTGCCTTAATAACTTGTCTTCTTTAAGACTAGTGGGCGGGGCTTAAGCAGTATGACATCATAAGGCTCAGAAAATTTAAACTGCTCGATAATTGAGACTGTTTAGGCTTTGGGAGGATTAAAAAAGGGAGTCAATGGATTTTTCTCAATATAGGGTGGTTGTGTCCACACACTGCTAAGACAAATTTACATGTGAACACCATGTAAAAGTGAATTTTGCGTTCGATGTCCCTTTCAATGTACTGTGAGTAATCAAATGGGAGAGTATGGGGATATTCGTTAGTTACATTGTTTTATCCCATTCACTTGTATTGTTATTTTGGGGGTCTGATAGAGGTTTATAAAGCCAAATTCTAATTCTAATTTAAAACGGTCGCTTTATGTCATGCTTTGAAACTGGTTAGCACTGCTCTGGTTATTATACTGTGGCATTCAAGTGTTTTTCATGCCAGCGCTTAATCAAAAAAGTTTTATCAGTCACATTTTTCTATTTAGTCCCCATCTGGAGATCTGAAATTCATAAATTCAGCCAAGTGTGTGCAGACCTTTAACTGATATGATGTACTGTACACTGTACACACAGAGTCTTAAATGTCAGAAGTAGTAGTATGATTACTTAGTGATGCTCTGCTTCTGTTTGCTCACATCTTCTTTTTTAAATGATCTCCTCTCTCAAATATCATGAGGTTGATGTGCTTGACTTCAGAGATCTCGCCCTTGTCTCTCCCATGAGTCTCTGCTTCTCTCTTCCGAACAAGATATGCTAAAAAAAATGCTACAGTGTACAAATTTTCCTTTCCAGGAACAGTGTTTCCAAGTCATAATAATGCTATACGTGGAAAAGCACCAAAGATTTTTCTCACCAAATGTTTCTCACCAAAAAAAAAGAGTTTTTGTACAAAGTCTAAAGTAGTATTAAGCATGTATTACCTGTATTAACCGGTCTTTGGGCCTCAGGCCGGATTTCTGTGCTGGCGAATCGTCATCTATAGCTCTGATGTACTGGCCAGGTTTGGATTTCTCGCTGTGCAGGTTAAAGCCGAAGCCATTGGGGCCTTTCTGAATGAAACATAGCCGGGGTCTAAGCTGGAGCTTCAAGTCCTGCAAGACAGACACAACACACCATCAGCACAATGAAACACAAACGTGTGCCACTGGAATGCAGGAAGTTTGGCGTCTCAGTGTCTGTGCCCTTCATCTTATAGGATATTGTCTTATATAGTATCTTAAAGAGCAAAAGTCCTTAACCTCAGAATCCAAGAAGACCTCATTAAAACAAAAGGTTGGTTACATAAACTGCTTAGTCTGGTCAGGTCATCTAAAAAATAGATTTTTAACTCAATACAGTTACATAAAAAGATAGACTGGGCTACATTAAATAAGAAAAGGAAGACACTTACTCCTTGACTAACAGTTGAGACACAATCTTAGCATTTTGTCTGTGCCCACTGACCAAATCCAAATGGCAGCAATTACATTGCATAAGGCACAAAAAAAGAGCATTTAATGTCTAATTTTCATGTGACTGTCATCTGGCTGAGAACTTTCCTTTGTGAAAAAGTAGTATACTTTAGCGTGCTTAAAAAAATAGTACTTATTATGGAAATAACATACTTTTAAAGAACACACAGTTCATACATGTCAAAAGTTTACATACACCTTGCAGAATCTGCAAAATGTTAATTATTCGACCAAAATAAGAGGGATGACACAAAATGCATGTTATTGTTTATTTAGTACTGACCTGATAAAGATACCTCACATAAAAGACGTTTACATATAGTCCACAAAAGAATGAAAAAGTTGAATTTATAAAAATGACCCTGTTCAAAAGTTTACATACACTTGATTCTTAATACTGTGTTGTTACCTGAATAATCCACACAGTTTTGTTTGTTTGTTTAGTAATAGTTGTCCACAAGTCCCTTGTTTGTCCTGAACAGTTAAACTGCCTGCTGTTTTTCAGAAAAATCCTTCAGATGTCACAAAGTCTTTGGTTTTTCAGCACTTTTGTGAATTTTAACACTTTCCAACAATGACTGTATGATTTTGAGGTCCATCTTTTCACACAGAGGACAACTGAGGGACTCATATGCAACTTTTACAGAAGGTTCAAACGCTCACTGATGCTCCAGAAAAAAAACGATGAATTAAGAGCCAGGGGTGAAAACATTTGAACAGAATGAAGATGTGTAGAATTTTCTTATTTTTCCTAAATATCATATTTTTTCATTTAATATTGCCCTTCAGAAGCTACAGAAAATGCTTACATGTTTCTCAGAAGACAAAATAAGCTACACTTACCCTGATCTTTAAATTCAAATAGTTTTAATCTCAAACCCATACAGTCATTGTTGGAAGGAGTTCAAATAAATTCAAAAAGCAAAAATGCTGAAAAACCAAAGAATACATATGATCTGAAGGATTTTTCTGAAGAACAGCGGGCAGTTTAACTGTTCAGGACAAACAAGGGACTTATGAACAACTATCACTAAACAAAAAACAGCTGTGGATCATTCAGATAACAACAGTTGATTAGGAATCAAGTGTATGTAAACTTTTGAACAGGGTCTTTTTTTTACAAAATTAATTTTTACTTTCTCCTGTGGACTTTATGTAAACATATTATATGTAAAATATCTTCTTCAGGTCAGTACTAAATAAAAAATAACGTATTTTGTACAATCCCTCTTATTTTGGTAAAATAATTAACATTTTGCAGATTCGTCAAGGTGTATATAAACTTTTGACCTCAACCGTACTTAAATGTGAATTCAGTGTAATGTTTTCAGACACCTAATTGCAAGATATTTACAAATAAAAATAAAATGTGTTATAGTTTAAATGTATATTAAATAAAATTAGCTGAACTTTTGAGCAACGCTAAATAAAATGTCACTACGTCTTAAGATGTAATTTCATAATTACTTCTATTGCCTTTGAAATTGGGCTAAAAGGTACTGCCGAATGTACTAAGAAGCATTTATGGTAAACAGACATATAATTTCTATTATAAATAAACTTTTATATCATATATTCATTTATATTTGTGTACGGGTCAAAGACGTTAAGATGTCCCCGTCAAAAGAATTGTACAAAAGTGATTTTATGTCCATAGAAAACACAATAAATGTAAGTAAAGTGTCTACTTTTAAGGTTTCAAAAAAGTTTTTGGAGATCAAAATGTCAAAATGTGGTTGACATAATGTTACACTGTCACTCTGTGTAACACAATATTTATGTAAAAACTCAAAACAACAAGAAGGTCTTGTGGGTTTGGAATGACATGAGGGTGAGTAATTAATTACAGAATTTTAATTTCTGGTTAAACTAACCCTTTAAATGCATTTCTTTTTCACAAGGGTTGTTATAAAGTTAAACAGAGGAATAGGCCCAGACAGAAGGATGTTTTCCCTTTGTCCCGAATTTGATGGAAGTGGACAGCGTACAGGATGAGGTCACCTGATTACGAGCCGCCCCTCACTGTTCTCACACGGCACACGTACTGTGCATTGTCATCCAGGAAAATACCACCCTTCCGCTCCGTTGAACAAGTTGAGTCTTTTTATAGTTTTTTTGGACTGTGATTCAAACTACTATTTGTGTTTAAAAGCGCCGTTGATTATATTTAGCCTAGAGAACCATAAAGTGAAAAAATGGATTTCAACACAAGCTGATTTGCAATCACACCCTTAACCCTAAGGAGAAACTATTTCACTTTCCTTGTGGGTGCAATAAACCTAAGTCGGGGTAGGTGGCATATTTCCGATCCGAAGTTTAAGAGGTTTGCTCATATGTCAAATGGCAAATACAAGCAATGCAACAGTGAAAACAGGATGAACAATTACAATCAAGCACCACAAAGCCTTCCTCCAATCCCTGCTTTTTAACTCTTACACTCATTGCAATGGCAGCATTTCCTCTCTGTTGGGCTCAAGCGCAGGAAGAGCTGGGCTTCCTGTGGACCACACCTGCTTTCCACTGTCAGAAACAATGCGGAACACCACCCGCCCTCATCCACCCTGAACCACAGCACAACTCACACGCTCCATCACATGGCCGTCAGGCCGGCGCTCTGCCCTGGGCGGCACTATGAAGGATGGGTGGACATCGTGTAGACGAATCACTCTGTGAGGGGTGTAACCTAGCCCTGATGAATAGTTCTGCTGCTTTTTAGACACATTTTAACCTCCACATTGAAATCTATAAATAAATCACAACACTTCATGATTTGATCATTCTGCCCACTTGAATAAATTAATCAGACATTCCACAGTGGATTATGTAAATGTGGATCTACATTTGGTTACATAATGTATATAGCTGCATGATATTGAAAAAATATATGATATGACGATATTTAATCTTTCTGTGATATATATTCTTTCTCCAGGTGTGTTTGGACAGAGTTAAGGCCTATTCACAATAAGGATGATTACTATAACATTAAGACTTCAATAGGACTTCAATCAGAGATCTTGTTTGTCAAAAAATGTCTTCTCTTTCAAACTAAAACCACGGTTAGTTTTCTTAAGGGTTGTGTATTTGTGTATACTTTCGTTTTTTTCTCTTTGTTTTCTTTTTTAGATTACACTTTATTTTGATAGTCCACTTTAGATACTAACTTTAAGTAACTTTTCAACTACATGTCAACTATTTCTCATTGATTTCCAATTACATGTTAGATAATATACTTGCAAAGTTTCTTATAGTCAGTATGTTGAATGTTGTGGACCCATCAAAATAAAGTGTTAGAGGATATTAAAGGAGTAGTTCACTTTCAGAACAAAAATCTACAGATAATGTACTCACCCCCTTTGTCATCCAAGATGTTCATGTCTTTCTTTCTTTAGTCGTAAAGAAATGATGTTTTTTGAAGCTGCACTTTGGAAGTTCAAACTTGAGGGCACCATAGAAATCCATTATATGGAGAGAAATCCTCAAATGTTTTCCTCAAAAAACATAATTTCCTTACAACTGAAGAAAGAAAGACATGAACATCTTGGATGACGAGGGGGTGAGTACATTATCTGTAAATTTTTGTTAAAAAAAATTGTCTGAAAGTAAACTACTCCTTTAAGCAGACAGTCTAATGTGAAGCAAAAGATTTGTGAAACCACTCCGTAGTCCCAAACTAAATCACATGATTTGCGATACACACTCCGATTTCCCGATCTGAATGAAATCATTTGCGATACGCCAAATGATTCACAAATCTGCACTGAAGTTCTAATCTGAATCAAATGATTCACAGCCTGTGCGCCTACGTTCTGAAGTGAAGCAAAAGATTTGTGAACTTGCTCCAAAGTTCTGATCTAAATCAAATGATTTGCGATACACACTATGAAGTCCCAATCTGAATCAAATAATTTGCAAACCCAGTTCCAAAGTCCTGATCTAAATCAAATGATTTGCGATACGCACTCTGAAGTCCCAAAGTAATTCTGAACCGGCTCAGAAGTTCCAATCTGAATGAAATGATTTGCGATACGTCAAATCATTCACAAACACGT
This sequence comes from Garra rufa, assembly GCF_049309525.1. NCBI lineage: Eukaryota > Metazoa > Chordata > Actinopteri > Cypriniformes > Cyprinidae > Garra > Garra rufa. The sequence continues at coordinate 56,953,683 of NC_133361.1, forward strand.
TCTGAAGTTCTGATCTGAATCAAATGAGTTCTCAATCTCAAGTGAACCAAAAGATTTGTGAACCAGCTCCAAAGTTCTGATCTAAATCAAATGATTTGCGATACCCACCTCAAAGTCCCGAACTGAATCAAATGATTTGCGATACATGAAGTTTCGATCTAAGTCAAATGATTCGCAAACCCAATTCCAAAGTCCTGTATTTGTGATACACACTCCGAAGTCCCGATCTTAATCAAATGATTCATGATACGTGAAGTTTTGATCCAAATCAAATGATTTGCAAACCCGCTCCGAAGTCCCGATCTTAATCAAATGATTTACGATACACACTCCGAAGTCCTGATCTGAATTAAATGATTTACGATGTGCGATCTAGGTCCTGATCTAAATCAAATCAAATGATTTGCGATACACACTTCAAAGTCCCAACCTGAATCAAATGATTTGCGATACATGAAGTTTCGATCTAAGTCAAATGATTCGCAAACCCAATTCCAAAGTCCTGTATTTGTGATACACACTCCGAAGTCTCGATCTTAATCAAATGATTCATGATACGTGAAGTTTTGATCCAAATCAAACGATTTGCAAACCCACTCCGAAGTCCCGATCTTAACCAAATGATTTACGATACACATTCCGAAGTCCTGATCTGAATTAAATGATTTACGATACATAAGTTTCAATCTAAATCAAATGATTTACGATACACATTCCGAAGTCCTGATCTGAATTAAATGATTTACGATACATAAGTTTCAATCTAAATCAAATGATTTGTGATACACACTCCGAAGTCCCGATCTGAATCAAATCATTCACGATGCGTGATTTTTTGATCTAAATCAAATGATTTGCAAACCCGCTCCGAAGTCCTGATCTAAATCAAATGATTTGCGATACATGATCTGAAGTCCCGATAGCACATAGCTTTTTAAAATCGTTACAAGCAATGTTGAAATTCAAAAGTGCTTGGCTCTTTTAATTTGATCAGTTTTTTTTTTTGGCTAATGAATCTCATGAAGTTTTAATCAATCAGAGTGGTTCCAGTGTAAATGGCTCACTAAATTGATTCAGTTAATCGGTTCCTCTTTAGTTAATCGGTTCGTCTTTAGCCATGTTTACACATACACAACAGATCACATATCACAACATTGTCAGTACTGGCTTAGCTTATTTTTTTTACTAGTTTTATTAACTGAAATAAGCAAAAAAATATATTTTTTTAATTGTGTGAATTTTGTGTGAAAAGATATTAAAGATATATAGATTTTGGTTGCGTCGCTATCTACGCAGGGTCAGAAAGCTCTTAGATTTCATTAAAAATATCTTAATTTGTGTTCCAAAGACGAATGAAGGTCTTATGGGTTTTGAACAACATGAGAACGACATTAATTACATTGCAGCAATCTGATAATGTTACTAAGCCACATTACAATTCTTATAAATCATATAAGCCAAATTAAATGACTGATCCCACTGAATTTTTGTCGGTGTGTGCTTCGCTGATCTATGCTTAATGCAAGCCGGGCCACCAGCCCCATCATAAATTCAACAGAGGATGTGTTGTGCATCTCATGCGGAGGAATCCCAGAGAGGGCATGGAATCTGAGGAATCTGCTGCAATCACAAAAGCCTGTCCATCTCGTGAGGAGGCACCATTGAAATAAAAATGGGAGGAACTAAGGTTTGGCTTCGACAGAACATCCTGTGTACACAACCCCGGCCTTGACCTGAGATTAGCCAAACCCGACACAATCATAGCAACTGCCAACACCAAAAGAAGGGAGTTTGTACATATTTTGGGTTGCTTTACTACTTGTAGTTTACTGGGAGGTCAATAAATTGTGTGAATGAAACACAGCTGAGGCTGAATCAATCAAAATCAAAGAAAATATCCAAAATATAAATTAAACCTCTGTTCAGGCCCAAATAGCGAATATTAAAGATACTTTATCACAACATCCAAATCAGAGTCCTGATCGCACTTGCACAGACATGATGTGCTGTGATCTGAAACAGGCTGTTCAAGCGAGATATGCAAAGGAAAATTATCAAAAGAAGCCATCTGGAAAAATGGCTAACAATACCTTTCCCTTTTCATTCTGTCTTTGTCATACCCTGCAAATGCACATTAGACAGACCAACCAGAAAATTAGTTTTTTTTTTGCCCTTCATTAGAACTGAAAAACTAAAATTAGAGACTTTTTTTGCATGCATAATAATTACATAGCAAATAGATGTCTCGGGCATTACTAAGATGATTGCCAAGTGAACCTATAGTATCTATATTATAGAACATATAGAGCAGATCATAATGTGCGTAGCCATACAAGCCACTTCTGCAATTTCCAGTCCCTAACTATTTTCTCACAGCTTTAAATTTCATGACACAGCAAGATCATGTTTTGTAAACTGAGTCAGCTGATTTGATGCTAAGGGAGAAGGTGATCTGAAGTCTGAAGTGTGCTTCCTGATTGTAAAGCTGCACATTGCAACTTTAGCAAGGAAACAAACAAGAAATAAAATGAATAGTTCTTGCTTGCATAATTTGTGTTAAAAATTTCTTGTTGACTGGTGTTTCCCTGCTAGGGTTACCACTTTTAATACCCAAAAATAAGGGACGCATTCGGGGGGGGGGGGGGTCATCTCAAAAATGCATTAGAGTTGTGCATATAATATGGGACGTCCTGAATAAGAACTGATCATTGTTTTTTTTTTCTACTTTTTAGAAATGGGGTCTATATACCCCGTTAAAATGTAATCATGTACCATATCTCAAAAATGCTGCAGTAAAAAGGTTTCATATGAGTTATGCATATAATATGGGCCATCCTGAATAAGAACTGATCATTGTTTTTGTTTTTTTCTACTTATTAGACTCTAAAGTCTAATAATGTCCCATTTGTCAGAAAAGAACCGTCAAGTACACCAATAAATAAAACTGATATTAAAGCAGAAATGCAAATAAATAAGTAAGAAAAAATTCACGAGCATTTTGTAGTATTATCTCTCAGTCCTGGGCGTCTAAATGAAAAGCGCTCTGCAAGCGCGTTCTCTCTGTGTTGTTTCTGAAACTACCGTAATCACTGTAATATGTGCGCACACTTAAAATCAATCGCGGCTGGCTTGACCGTGTTTTTCTGAACCGCGGCTGGCTTTCCCGCAGTGATTATTTGCATGAGACGCTGCTTTAAAAATAATAATAAAAAAAAAAAACGGGACAAAACCCGTCCCGTATTGATTCAAAACGGGACGCGCAATTTCATTCTCAAATACGGGACGATTCCGTATTTTAAGGGACGGGTGGCAACCCTATTCCCTGCTCAGAAAATTACATAACATAGTAGACACAGTGAATCAAGCTCGAAACCAGCCTTAATTATTAGCTTTGCATATTCAAATGACTGTACCCGATACTATGCAGGTAAGTATCTTTGACTAGGCAAACATTTAGCAAAGGAGGACTAGTGTGTAGCTGGCTGAAAAGCTCATCAACCATATACAATTATACAATCATGTAATCAACACATTTTCTGTCATTTGTACATTGCTTACATACTTGAAAATACAGTACATTCCTGGTGGTTTGGGCCCTGGCCTAGCCAGGAGGCTATTCTACATTGAGTTTGCATGTTCTTCTCGTTTTAGAATGGGTTTCATCCAGGAGCTCTGGTTTCTAGTCATGGATTATGGGACTAGAAGTACCATTCATACAGCACTAAAAGGCCCAATCCTGCTTCTGGAGGGCCAATGTCCTGCAGAGTTCAACTTCAACCTGGCTAAACACACCTGTCTGGAAGTTTCTGATAATCCTGAAGACCTTGATTAGCTGGTTTAGGTGTGTTTAGTTAGGATTGAAGCTAAACTCTGCAGGACAGTAGCATTCTAGGAACAGAATTAGATACTCTTAGTACAGGGTGTTTCCAAGTGTCATCTAGACTCAAGTCTGTGTCAAGTTCGAGTCCAAGACTATATTTTCTATGACTAGTTGAGACCAGCTCATCCAAGTCCAGACCAAGTCCACATGCTCTCAAAAACATAATAATAGACTTGTAATAATAGACTTGAGATGGACTTGGGTTTGGTCTTCCCTGTTGAAAAAAAAAACATATGCTGGTTAGGTATGTTTTGAAGCATGACAGCTCTTTTGAGCTGGTTTAAGCTGGTCCTGAGTTGGTCATGAGCTGATTTAAGCTGGCCCTGAGCAGGTACTAGTTGCTAAGGTCCAATTTAGGACTAGCACATGACTAGCTTTAAGGGTTAGTTCACCCAAAATTGAAAATTCTGTCATTAATTAATTACTCACTCTCGTGTTGTTTCAAACCTGAAAGACCTTCTTTCATCTTCAGAACACAATTTAAGATATATTTGATGAAATCCGAGAGCTCTCTGACCCTCCCATAGACAGCAGGGGCATGTCCAAGGCCCAGAAAGTACCAAGATGATCGACAAAGTTGCCCATGTGTCCACATGTGACACAGTAGGGATGAAAATATGGAATAAAGTAGTTGTGTTTGTTTTTCTTTGCACAGAAAAAGTAATTATTGTAGCTTCGTAAAATTACAGTTAAACCACTGATGTCACTTGGACTATTTTATCAATCACCTTGGTACTTTTCTGGGCCTTGAACGTGGTAGTACCCTTACTGTCTATGGGGAGGTCAGAGCACTCGGATTTCATCAAAAATATCTTAAATTGTGTTTTGAAGATGAAAGAAGGTCTTACAGGTTTGGACCAACATGGGGGTAAGTAATTAATGATAGAATTTTCATTTATGGGTGAACTAACCCTTTAAACCAGCTCATAACCAGCTCAGGACCAGCTTAAAGCAGCTCATGACCAACTAAGGACCAGCTTGAACCAGCTCAAACCAACTGCCATGCTTCAAAACATAACCAGCATATGCTGTTTTTATTCAAGAGGGTTGTGTGGAGTACTACAACACTAATGCTTTCCTGTCTACAGCCTGTGATACAGGGAATAATAAAGACCCGACATAGGACAAGTGGTTTAGAAAATGATTGGAAGATTTGTGGTGGTTTATACCAGTGTTTCCCAGTGTTTTGTTCTTGGTGGCACACCAACAGGCACACCCTGTTTTCAAACTTTCAACACAAACACCTGATTCATCTCAGATGGGTCAGATCAGGGAGACATCCAAAATGTGGGAAGGTTGGAAAACACTGTATAATCTACTGTAGCCACATATGGTAGAGTCGTGACAACTATATTCTCTGTAGGTTTTCTTATACAACAATCTTGACTAACAGTTTACTAGAATACTCTCTAAAGTAAACTTTCTAGCAACCAATATTTACACATAGCCCTAATATATAAATAATTCCCTAGTGAACTTCCTGTCCAGGAACTGGACATATTACAGTGGACTGATCTCCACATGGTCACTGTATGACACAAGCCACATCTGTGCTAAGCCTTGATAAGTCAAACAGCTTTCACAGAAATGAAAGATCTTTCTCAACAAGGTGGAAAACATTTCCGTTCACAGGTTCATTTCACCCTGGCGGGTCCAAAGTTCACCCATATTAGACCAAATGGCCTGCAAATGATCAACCTTACTGTCAAGCTTGCCCAGCTCTAGACTACATGACCACAGATGACGTAAAACAAAAACAAACACTGTGTGTTCATGAGTCAATAATGAACTTGTACTCTTGTTCTGGTAGCAGGTGGTGTATTACTGAACTCTCCAGGAATTGTACCAGAGGTATTGAATAGACAAACATGTCTCACAACTGAGCCCCATTATGGCTTTAAATGAACTCCAGACAGCTCAGAGCCTATTCCTCAACTCTGGGGGCAAATCTATCACTCTCCATCCACAACAACTGGATTGAGTCCAACCTTATGGGTATATCCTTCATGGTATCCTGTAAGGGAGGAGTATCTAAAGGCACCTTCGCATGAGTGTTACTGAGTCACTTCACAGTGAAACTGGCATTGTCTCCTCCTACATCTGCCTCATGTTTGGTGTAAACATTCAGTTTCAACAGAAAACAAGCTAAATTTAATCAGAAACCCACTTGGGGTACCCCAGGGTTCGGTACGTGCCCCCTTTCTCTTCTTGATATATGTACACTCTCTGGGACTTGAACTGGTCTGTACAAGCTCTTCTCATGTTGCTGCACTTGTAGCACCCTGGCCAGGGTGGAGATGCTAATCTATTTTAGATTGATTGAGTTTGACATTTCGAAAAAAGCTTCTTCCTCTGCCCTTCCTCTGACCAGCCACCCAAAACCACTGACCTGTCTATGAGTGTGAGGTGGGTTTGGCCCCACTGTCACAATAGAAAAACTAGATCTCCACCCTGGACGCTTGACGGAGAGCACACACATAAGCAATCCTGACTACTTTCAGAGAAACCAGCACCCACCCATCTCCATCTATACAGTCTGTGTTTACATGCTTACAATCAACTGTTTCAAACCATGCCACACAGAGACTGTGTTTGTTTATTAAAGGTACAGTGTAACTTGATCTCTAAATCCTTGGCTTTCACACTGACAACAATGTAGCAGGTCAAAAAGCTACAAATCTAGGACAGGAGGTTACCAGATGCTGGTAAAACAAACCCGAGGTGTACCAATGAGAATAAAATGAAACTGGTTTGAACATTCTTTCATTTGAGTTTGATTTTGTTTCGGCTCACTGTGTACACCAGCTTTTGGAAAACTGGTTTCATACCAGCCAAACAAAGCAATCTCTGATCTCAAATAGACCAAAAGCGCTGTTGTGAAAGAGCCCAACTAAACCATCCATTAGAAGAGAGAAGAGTTCTCAAGTTCTCAAGCTGTTTAAATGAAATGAAAAGCTTTGTTGACCACACAACAGCTAACAAATACTTTCGCATATTTACTGACTACTGACTGAGGATGCAGCCACGAGACCAAAAGTATTTCCTTTGTCTGGATCCTGAACTTGGTAACTAATAAGGACAGATCCAGGGTCAAATGTTCTTCTTGTTGGTGGTGGACTAAGAGTGGGAGCACTGCTCCTAGATCAGTGCTTATAGACAGGGGAAGTGTGATATCTGCACATCCATGAAAAACAATCAGAGGAAACCGCTCTCAGCTTTCTGGAGTAGATGCTCTGCCAGCGGCTCCAAGAACAGATTCCCACAGACTGACTACAGGCTCTTTGAAGATCCGCTTTCGAAAACACCCCGATCACACGGTTACATGATCTCCCCATGAGTGTTTTCATTTTAAATGTGATTATATTTAAAAGCTCAAAATATACTGAATTTCACATTTAAAAAAGAAAGAAACGAAACTGAAGTAGATCAGAGATCTTGTCCGGTCACTCAGATACCAGAGTAAATGTGCCCGGCTACAGAATGACGTCTCCCGGTTCTTCCTGACAGAGGAGTTACGCAAGAAACAGCAGTTGACCTGGAGAGTCACAGTCAATTTAACCCAACACAAAAGCACTTCCACGCAAGTAATTGCCTCAGAGAGAAGGCTTATGTAAGAGCAGTCATCTGTGCATGATTGAAAAACAGCCCTGCTATCCTCACAGATTTCATTCTGACTTCCCCTCAGCGCAGTACAGGAAAGCAACAGGCTTTTACCGGGAAGAGTCATGCGGTGGTCATGAAAACATCGGAAAACAGCACGGGTTTTATCAGTCATTTCCATTCATATGCTCCCGTTGTAATACAAGTGAGAATTACAACTCTTGTATAATCACAAAAAAACGAACAGATGGAAACTTGCAACATGAGCAAGTTTTTAAAGGGTAGTTCTTTGCCCGAGGATAAACTCCAGTCCCATGTGTGGTATGTGATGTATTTTTGACAGGAAATGATTGGAGAAGTGGAAGGAACAGTATTGTGACTTAATATGTGTACTGCTAGGCCCAGTGCTAGTTTAACACTGCTGCTGCAGGTTTTTTTTTTTTTCATGTTGGCGAGTTGAAGCTATCCAATAACATGATATTTATCCCATTATATGTGAACTTTACCAGGGGAACCCTACATAAAACATGTATTTTTACCAAGGGGACTCCCTGATACATGATTGTGCTAGTTTCAGGCTCGTTTTAAGTTAGCAATTGTGTGGGTTTTGCTATGAAAACCTGGCAACCCTGGCTAGGCCCTTGACATTAGTGTATTTTTTTTAACTAGGGAGAATATCTGTATATTTACATTTGTCTCACAAGTACTCACAAATACTAAACTATAGCAAACCAAGCTTAATGTTGGCTTGGCAAAACTTTTCAAACCTAAATCAGTTTAAAGACTAGTTTGAAGAAAAGGAAGTGAGATTAATTGTAGGCTACCAAATGAGTAATTGTAGTGTACTTTATACCTTAAAGGTATGTTTTGTTTCTTGCAGATTATATAATATTAATGAAGAGGTCCCTTAAGTGTAATTAAAGAAAGTACAATTTCAGACTGTGACCTTGGACAATTGGACCACAAAACCAGATTAAGTAGTACAGGTATATTTGTAGCAATAGCCAAAAATACATTGTATGGGTCAAAATTATGCATTGCTAAGAACTTCATTTGGACAACTTTAAAGGCGATTTTCTCAGTATTTTGCTTTTTTTACACCCTCAGATTGCAGATTTTCAAATAGTTGTATCAAACCATACATCAATGGAAAGCTTTCAGTTAATGTATAAATCTCAGATTCAAAAAACTGATCCTTATAATAGGTTTTGAGGTCCAGGGTCACAATTAAGTACTAAAAGTGCACTTTTTTAATCATGTAAAATAAAAAGTTTTGCTGCAGAGAACCTTTTGAATTTTTATTAATCTTTTATCATAAAGAGGTATACTTATTTTGATGTGTTGACTAACATACTAAAGCACTTGATTATTATTTTACCTGTGTTATTTGATATTACATAAAGTTATTTTAAATTAGTTACGTTATGTCATTACAAATGTGTAATTACAAATATATGACATGTTTTAATAATGAAGCTATACTTAAGTCCTACTTAAGTGAGTCAGAAAAACACTCTTACTTACAACTAATTAAATTTAATATGAATTTAAACTGTAATTCATTTTCAATTTATTGCAATTACAATGTAGTTAGGTCCCCAAAAACATTACAATCAGTTCACACCTAAGTATATTTTCTAAAGTATATTATTTTAGTAATAAGTATTTTTTTAGAGTATAAAGTATACTTCTTTTTTATAATATATTGCTAAGGTGTTTTAAAGAGTTGCTAGGCAGTTTCTGAGTGGTTACTATTGTTTTTAAACTTGTTGCAAGGGCACTAAAAGGTACAACATCTGTCACTGAGGCACTGTCACTTTTTAAGAAGTGCCAAAATGTACAATTTAGGAACTAACATGTGCACTTTAGATAGTAATAATATGCACTTTTAAGGTACTAATATTCACTCTTGAGGGGTAAATAAGGTACCAGTGACAGCTTTTGTACCTTTTTTCTCTGAGAGTGTATAGATGATTGCTAGAGTGTTTACTATGCAGCTGTTGATAAGCAGTTGTTAATTTGTGTTTAAAGGTTGCTAGGAAGTTGACAGATAGATTGGATTTGATGGACAAAAGAGGAGTAAACAATCACATGTTTTTAATAAAAATATATGGAATATTTCTGATCATCAGCTATGTAAATTTTGGAAATTATATGGGTCTGGCTTCTGGCCATCCGCATCCAGCTATTTGTGGCTGTACAAAACAGCTGGTTTTGCTGCTTGATATTGCAATTTGGTGTGTTTTAACATAGTATTTTAATGCATTATCTTAATTAATAACACACTGGTTTGTAGTGCAAATTGTTTTACCATTTACTGCCCATTGTTGTTCTTCTCACTATTTCCCTACAGGGCCTAAAAAACCGGAAGTCTTGCCAACAGGCATACTTGCGTGTTGAAGAATAAGATGGATAGGAAAATATATTACAAATAGTAGTTTGTCAAGCAAAATTAGATAACATAACTAGATTGAAGGCTTATATTAAATGCATGACTCTGGGCTTTAGCGCCCCGGGACGTCATTTACTACCCTTTCTCTCTTTTGTTTTTTAAAATTTGACATCAGCTTTCTCAGTATTCCTCAATCTATTCTTTATAAACAATAAGCAAATAAAAATAATCAAATATAATAGAATGTCTGTTTTCTGATTATTTTTTTGTAAAAAGTGTATAGGGTGGCTAGAGACCTGAGGTGTATAATTCTGCTCTCCAAAGGCAAAGCGCAGTAACTACACATTTGCTCAAAATTGAGTTAAGGCTTAAAATGGACTTTGTGACAACTGTTTTGTCTTGTGGCAAAGTCTCCTGGTTAAATTTTGTCCCGTTTCAGAGACATGTGTCACCATGTTTGACTAGCTGGCGTAAAAACTTTAAAGGTATTTTTCTCAGTTTCAGTGTTGGCGTAGTTACTGCACTTTGCCTTTGGAGGGCAGAATAGTGTAAGTATATTTTTCGTCCGCAAAAATATGTAAATATCTGATTCTTGCAGTTCACCTTTATTCCTCTAGGTTTGATGTTTGATAGACAATAATGACGTGATGTTTCACTCATAGTTATCACAGGCATAAAATAAAAAAGAATATCATCAGCAAAAATTTAATTGGTTTGAATGGCTGTACTGCAGAGCAATTACTGTGTGCAATAAAATATAAATGTCACTGTTATTTGATGGCCGATGCGGTGAATAAGCTGCCAGCGATCAAAATATTGATTTTGAAGTCATTGAAAACAATGGTTTTGAGAATATGGTTGAGATCACGAATATAAGCCAGATGCTGAATGTACTGTGGAAGTGCGCTTTGAATGACGGCGATGGTAAAATCATCTGCTCAAATTGACCTTCTAAGTTTCAAAAGATAACAAAATATGTTTTATTTTATTCTTCTGTAATTGCTCTTAAAATTTCAAGAGTTTTTTGCTATTGCAGAAGTTAGAAATCCATCCGTGCTGGATATATATATGCCCGGGTCGCTAAAGAGCCGAATATGTAATAATGATTGGCAAAACATTCATGCATTTAAGGGTTAAAGTATAGTTTAACGTATTCCCTCTGATGTTTTCTTTCTGACCCCAAAATCGTCACTGTGACCCTAAGAGAAGACATTCTTTCCTGGCGGCCCTCATTTGCCACACAGTAAATCACTACAGGTGAAAAAACGGATCCAAACACTGAGAGCACAATGCCAGAAGGGGCATTGTGGGTAATTTGGTTATGCAGATGACATGAGAATGAAAAGAGGGTTTAGGCGGTAAACAGGACAGTCACCATGGGGAGCCCAGCTGTTGTAGAGTCTGGCCTTTTTCCTCCTTGAGTAATGTGCAAATCATTATCATGAGAGGAGTACACACACACACACACACACACACACACACACACACACAAGACAGCGTGGTTACAACCGTCTGAAGAGAAAATAGAGCCATGCGTGAGAAAAACACAACAAGCGCTTTCTCAGACAACTGCGCTTCGCCTGAGCAAACTATAATCCTTCAGCCCTGAAACACACAGATGATCTGTTCCTCAGGTGAGCAGCTTTAAATGACGCTGACATCCTGGAACTGTGTGATCAGTTGTGGTGTGAAATTGTGTTTACTCTGGATCAAGGCTCAATGGAGTTGTTTGTCTTCTGTGAGAACTAACTGTCTTCATGTGCTGGACGTCCTCCTCAAACACACCAGCCACCCACAGTCAGCGACTGAAGCGCTAGGTGTGCGATCTGCCAAGTGCACTTAAGTGTGTAGGTGTGTGTTTCACAGTTGTCATAGCACTCTGTTATAATTGCTGGAGGAATACAAAGCAATTTTTCAACCGCACATATGGACAAAAAAACGTATTAAACTGAATTAGTGGATGTAATGAGACGTAAGGTACTGTATGAGTAATTGTAGTGACAATGCTTGAGGACAGGATTTTACTGTGGCAGTACCATGGTAAAGTGATAAACAAGTACCATATACCATGCATTTGCATGATGCTCCAAGGTACTTCAGAGATTACCATGGAAGTACCATGGATTATGTACAAGAGAACATATCATAGTACTTTGTTAGTGGGTTATATGAGACAACTAGTTAATAACATTAACATAAATGTGCTAGTATATTTATAAATGTATGATATATTCAGAGCGTTACAACACCACAGATGTGCCCAGATGTTTATACTAGTGTTGATTATGGTTATTATTACGTAAATTCCCTTGTGAAAAAGAAAAAATGTAAAAAACGAATATACTTAAGTAATGTTTGCAGACTCTTAACTGCATATTAATTGCAATTAAATAAAAATTTATTATAGTTTAGATGCAATTAGCTTAACTTTAGAGTTCTTATAATTCCATTATAGTATAATATGCTTTATTGTCATTTATATTAACAATTATATGTCTTATGTTTATATTTGTTATTACATATCTGACCCTAGGCCACAAAACCAGTCATAAGGGTCATTTTTTGAAACTACACTGTAAAAAGATTTCACCAGATTCAACTTCAAAACTTAAGTTCAAGTCATTTTAACACATTTTATTGTTATGAGTTGAAATAACTTGTAGTTTTAAGTTGATTTAACTTAAAATTTTAAGGCAGCTGCTGAACTTAGGTTTTTAAGTTGAAACTGGTGAAATCTTTTTACAGTGTAAGATATATTCTAACAAACCTACATCAACGAAAAGCTTATCTATTCAAAGCTTTTTGTTGATGTACGGTTTGTTAGAATATGACAATATTTGTCTGAGATACAACTATTTGAAAATCTGCAATCTGAGGGTGGAAAAAAATCTAAATATTGAGAAAATCTCCTTTAAAGTTGTCCAAATGAATTCTTAGCAATGCATATTTAGCAAGTTTTGATATATTTACGGTAGAAAATTTACAAAATATCTTTATGGAACATGATTTTTACTTAATATCCTAATGATTTTTAACATATAAAACATACTCGTGCTACTTTTAACTGGTTTTGTAGTCCTAGGTCACATATTTGATGATAAAGTTGTAATTTATTACATTTAAGCAATATTTACTTTAAAAGTAATTTTGAATAACACTACAAAAATAAGTGTACTGCTTTAAAAGTGTACTTATTTCCATTAAGAAACAGTCATAAATGTGTCTCTCTCAAAACACACGCAAATAGCTTGTTATGTAATGAATATTATATAATCTGCAATAGTTTTAAATATACAACCCTTTTGCAACAGTTTTTTAATGTTGCTTTTTGTTATAAGTGTGCCTGTGTTAATGGCAACCTCATAAATTTTGGCTCAGGTGTTTATTTTTATTGAAATTTTAATATTTCACCCTCTTTTCATTCAAAAAAAAAAAAAAAATCAATTTTACCCTTCTTACTAAAAATACTCACATTCAGGACCTTAAGGACAAAAATGTCCAAATTGAAACCCATTAAAACAATTGTTTAACCCAGAGCCATTTGACTATAAAATGATGCAATATTTACTAATAGGCATTCATTCTATCGGCAAGGGTTCAAATTTTACTTTTTTTTTTTCTTTTTTTTTTTTTTTTTTTACAATTTTTACAAATTTACAAATTGTTTTTTAAAAATCTAACACTACATAAAAAATTATAAATGCCTCAAAATTAATGTTGTTCTTCACTGACACACCCAAGAATCTAATAAGCAAAGAAATTTTTTTTGCTTAGCATTTAGTATTTTCATTTTATATATATATATATATATATATATATATAAACCTGTGGCATATGTAAACAAACCAGCATTTAAAGGGTTACAATTCCGAATATGATTGAATGTTTGGTATCTATGGATAGAACAGATGCTGGTTAAAAAAATCAACATCAGTGAAAGTGGACAAAAATATTAATAAATCATATTTTTATGACAGTTTTTGTCCATTTGCATCTATGTGTAACTTTTTTTGACGTACAAGCGTTAAGGATTGAAATACACTAAGTGTTAAAAATATACAATTAAGCGTTCTACTTTTCATAAGGGTTTACATCGTTTATGTCCATTATTTACCATGCTATTGGTTACCATACCATGTATTTGCATGACACACAGAAGAACTCCAAGAAACCAAAAAATAGTAAGTAACATAGTACTTTCAGGTACTTTTCTGTCAGATAATTGATATTTATAAGCGTTATGCTAATGTTATTGTACTTATAAAAAAAAACAATAGCCGACTTATAAAAACAGTAGTACTAAATGATTAGCTACGGTATTTCACTTCTAAAATGCGGTACCTTTGCAAGTTTCTCACCGTTTCTGAGTTCACGGATGTCCTGAGTTTCTCCAGCACGGGAATGTGCACAGGAATGATTTCTCCGTTCCTCTCCGGCACCGGCGGCGGCGGCGGCGTGTCCTCCCTCATCATTTCGTCGCTGATCTCGGGCTCATCATCATCACACTCGGGCACCGGAATGCCCTCCGTGACAAACTCCTTCAAACACTTCAGCTCGTGTTTCTTCAGCAGCTCGTCGGTGTCCGCGTCCACCACTACGAGCTCCAGGTTCCCTGCGCTGGCGCGTATCCTCGCCACGACCTGCTGATGGCTGTCGCTCTCCACTCGCTCTCCGTTCACAAACACCAACCTGTCGCCCGCGCGCAGACCCGACACTTCGGCGGGGGAGTCGGGCTCTACCAAGCGGATGAACTGGCCGCTTTTGCCCTTCTCTCCGTGCAGATGGAAGCCGTACCCGTTCTCGCCCTTCTCCAGGACGCAGAGACGCGGGCGCAGAATCTGGCTGGGCATCACGCGAGTCACCTGTTGACTGAATCTGACAAATAAATAGAAGTGAAGGATAAATGAGAGTCCTGCGCTCAGATGCTCACGGTTGAAGCATGTTAGCCCGCTCGGCCTCAGTAAGTGAAGGGATTTGTTGTTGATAAAGTATGAAGAGAAAGTTCTGGTGTTCGAGTGTTTGATCGGCAGCACATCAGCATCCAAATCCAGCCCATGGAGGAGTGACTCCTCTAGAACCTCCTCCTCTGATGGCTTTCTGCACTCTAAAGAGAAACAGGGTGAATTTGCTAGGACTTTTGTTGCACTTTCAACTTCTGTTATTTAGCCTAATGCCATCGGCACACTTCACAAATGACATCTAACTCTAGAATGACCAGTTCTTAGGGGGAAAAAATGAAATAGATTGACATGCATAAAATGTGAATAAAGAAGCTTTTAATTGATGTATGGTTTGTTAGGATAGGACAATATTTGGCTGAGATACAACTATTAGAAAATCTAAAATCTGAGGGTGCAAAAATATCAAAATATTGAGAAAATCGACTCTTAAAGTTGTCCAAATGAAGTTCTTTGCAATGCATATTACTAATCAAAAAATAGGTTTTTGATATATTTACGATTGCTATATACACTCTTAAAAATAAAGGTGCTTCACAATGCCATAGAAGAACCTTTTTGTCTTAATGGTTCCTTAAAGAACCTTTAACATCTGAAGAACCTTTCTGTTTCACCAAAGGAGAAGGAGAAAGAAGGTTCTTCAGATTATAAAAAAGTAAGAAAGAGATGTTTTTTTAAAGAACCTTTGACAGAATGGTTCTTCGTGGAACCAAAAATGGTTCTTCTATGGCATCGCTGTGAAGAACCTTTTAAAGCACCTTTATTTTTAAAAGTGTACCCGTGCTACTTATGACTGGTTTTGTGGTCCAGGGTCACATATGATTTTTCTTTTTAAATATTTATTGTGTGAAACTGATTTATGTCATGTTAACAGATATAAATAATTGTTAATTGCAGTTACAGCTTCATTTCTTCCTGCCAAAACCCAAAAAGTCAAAAGTTAGTGCACTTCAAAGGAGACGTCAGTGAAGATCTTGAGAAGACGTGATATGACAAAAAAAAAACAAGGCCAATTCAAGGTATAAGTAACACTAGTAAGAAGACAATTTTCAAATCAAACATTTTCCAGTGCAATTAAAAAAAGCGTAGTTTCACTATTTTAATCAACATTTTGTGGCACCAGCATGTAAAAGTTGTCTTCTTTCTGATTTATGTCCTTGTGAATAGGCTTTGTGGTGTTCTTGTCCTGTTAAAGAGCAAATGTGAGGAGGTTAGTTGTCACGTGGGTTATATCTCAGGCTCTGAGGCAAACGGTATGATCCTTTTTCACTGTTTTTTAAACATTTCTTCAAACTAAAACATTTAGTTTTTCATTAATTTGTGTTCCATCTTTGCTTAAAAGGAATTAAAGGGTTAGTTCAACCAAAAATGAAAATTCTCACTCTTATGTCATACCAAGACCTTTGTAAATCTTCAGAACACAAGATATTTTAGATGAAATCCAAGAGCTTTCTGACCTGTCATATGTAACTGAAATGTTGTAGGGTCAGAAAGCTCTCGAATTTCATCAAAAATATCTTCATTTGTGTCCTGAACATGAACGAAAGGTCTTATGGGTTTGCCATTACTTGAAGTAATTAACAACATTGCATTTTTGGACGAACTATCCCTTTAAATATCCTATAATACACTACAGTTTGTTATATTTAAACCAATGGATATTTCTCAAATTACTTCTCTCAGGGCAACAACAGAGAAAAGGATGCTGTCAAATCCAAAAGTTTGCCAAATCCAAATAAGCTTTACAGATCTTTTTTGAAAAGAGCTTATTAGACAATGTTTTTCATGCTCATTTGATAAAGCATAAATAATTATACATAAAGATCCTTAAGACAGCGAGAGAAAATTTATTAATGTCACATTTCCAATAACTTAGGACATTACAGAAACCTATACCGACTCTGACTCTAGAAAACACCAGAAGAAAATGATTCACTTTTCTGTGAAACGTGTACAGTTTATGCCTCAGCTGTTGAACTTATGTTATTACACATCTATACATTTTGCTTTTTTATTTATTTATTGCTGAATTTAGTTTAAAGTGTTTTAATCATGTAAGAAAAAATAAAATCTAAATAATCTTTTTTTTTTTTAAACTTTAGAATTAGTCTCTTCTGCTCACCAAGCCTGACTTATTTGAAACGAAGTATAGTAAAAACAGTAAAATTTTGAAATATTTTTACTATTTAAAATAACTGATTTCTACTTGAATAGATTTTAAAATGCAATTTATTCCTGTGATTCCAAAGCTGAATTTTTTAGCATCATTACACCATGATTCTTCAGAAATCATTCTAATATTCGGATTGCTGCTCAAAAACATTTATTATTATTATTAATTATTATTATGTTTAAAAGAGATGAGTAGATTTGGGGGAGGGGTATTTGATGAATAGAAAGTTCAGAAGAACAGCATTTCAAAAGCCAAAAGCCTCAGACTGAATGCAAAGTAAATTGATGTCTGTATAGTAGAATGCAAAAGAAGATGCTTAAAGAATGAGAAAAAAAGAACAAATGTTAGTTTATAGTTTAGAGTAGTTTTGTTTATTAGTATAGTTGAATTGGATCACTGAAGGTCAGCAGCAAAGACACACTGTAAACCTAAACGTTCAAAGTAATTAAGTAAACTTATTTTTTTAAAGTAAGTACTTAGATATTTTGAGCTCCTGTGACTTTTTTTAGTTTTTGAGTTAATAAAACTTATTTGTAATTTTTCATTTGAACTACTTGATGAATCAAGCACCACTTTAAAGTATAATTTGACTGTACTTATATTTTCAACTGTTTAAACATTAGTGTGAGCATCTGATGTGAGTTGTGAGTTTATCAGAATTAATATACTGGTTAATAAAATGAGATTAAATACATGAAGGATATTCACATTGTTTAACATAACATTCCCTGTTTTGAATTCATTTTAAGAAATACTGAATCTGAGGTGAATTAAAGCATATTTATATTTATTCTAGAACTTGAGTAATGTTTTATTCCTGATTTCTCTCAAACATGGGGACAGGAAAGCTTTCATTCAATAAATGGCAGGAAATGTAACTGGCGTTACTTATTTAAAAAAAAAAAGTAAGTTATTTTCTTGTTAAATCAAAAAGTAATGCATTAATTTTAGTTACTTGAAAAATGTAATCTGATTGCGTAGCTCGCGTTACTTGTAATGCGTTCCCCCAACAGTGTTTTTATATTACTTAAATATCAGATTGAGAATTTACATACTTTCTTCTTATTTTAGAGTGAAAATGTGACCTAAACATCGTGAGATTCGCTTGTTGTATCGTACAGCATTGTGTGCTAAAGGCTGGTTTAATTTGTCTTTAAACATAATCTTAATACCACACTAAATGCATATTTGGGCGTTTCTTCAACTAGAGGCACTTTTAGCCTTGTGAAGTCGAAGAAATTTTTTTTTTCAAACGTCACATAACTCAGTCTCATAAATTTAAATTATTTGTCTAGTTTTAAGGTCTGTGAGAGTACAAATTTATAGATTACAAGAGAAATGTTAATATTTTACTTTTGTTTTCAACCTGCAATGAACGAATGTGCATCTCACTTTAGTTTTTATATTAAGTAGAGCATAACCTCATACATTGTGGGTAAATCTTTTAATGTGTGATGAGAACTTTTTAAATATTTTTTTTAAAATGTGTGTGTGGTGGAAATTAGAAATTAAGGTAAATGTAGGGAAGTTTCGTCCCAATGCTGGAACATGACTGTTTCTGGATTGAAATATTTGCAGTCATGCAAATCTATTCTCGCAATCCATATAAACTGTACTTTGTAACCATGAATGTCAGAGGGCAGTGTGGTGGAAATGACATTTCTTCAGTTTTTTGAGAAAAAAATGGAAGATAGCTTCACTGATTGGCTTTGAATTATTACTTAGAATTTCATGTATGTAAAATACTCTTAACTTAAAATTTGTAGCTTTTTAATAACACCCTTGATGGTACAGCGTGTGGTGGAAATGACATAGAATAAATATATTAACTGATCAAGCAATATTTACTTTGATTTTTCTAAATTTGTTGTTGATGAAAATTTAAATTCCCTCCATGTCCAACATGTGCTCTCATGTCACTCAACATTTCCATATAAAACACCTAAAAATCTTTTTAAAGATACATTACAGTGTTGTGGTGGAAATCACACCAATACTGTGCTACAGCTAGGCTATATTTTGTATAAAAAGTAATATTGATAGAGGTCTCACATTAAATACTACAATGTATTTTAACTATTTGACTAGTGCTTAATTCAGGTACATTAATAGTTACCAGATAAAGCATATTTTTAAACTGTATTTTCATTGTTGAAGTTTAAAAGTCTGGGTGGTGGGAGAAACAGTGATGACATCTATAAGAAGGCTGAAAAGTATGAAAAAAATTCATAATAGAAAGGTAGTAAAAATTTTTTAGGGTGGTTTTGTTGATAGCTTGACGAAGAAAGAGGAATTTGTCCAAAAGTATATGTATTTTAAAAAATATGCCCAAACAAGTGCCCATAGTCTAAGAATCACCCATTTACACAACGTTAACCTGCTTTTAAAAGCGTCAATGCTTCAGGTTCCTCCAAACGATCTTCTTAGATTGCATGTTTGCAGTGAATGTAAGAAAAGTAGCCTCTTTTACTATAGAGACCGAGGTCCGTTTCGGTCACCGAGTAACTCGATAGATAGAAAGGATGCCCTTTGTCGCTCATTACTCTTGAGCCAAATATTTAGCAAACAGGTGCAGGTCACATGACTCACGATGTCACAAAACAAACACCTAACCAAAAGCACACTCCATACGAATATCTCGCCAAGATCAAATAACATTTACATTTATTAATTTGGCAGATGCTTTTATGCAAAACAGCTTACAAGGAATATACAACACAAGCATTTGCTCAGTCAAATAAGACTCGCTCTTCGTCCCAAACCGAGACCCATAAGTTAACCTGATGTTCACAATACACTTTATTTTTATTTAAAAGTACAGGACACATATTTGTAATCTCAAAGATAAGGCAATTAAATCGTTAAGTTCGTTATTATTTATTAGCAACCCTCGGTAGGTAACACCGCCCCCCTGTGGCTTTAAATATCACATTAATGAAACGATGGAAAGCTGAAAACAACAAAACCCCCTCTTTCCAAACACTTACATGTGGTTACAATGAACTTTCTCATGGCACTTTGTGTTCACTGTGAAAAATGTAAAGCAAACGGACGAGATAAAATCAAAATATTGTACGATACAATTCACATTTCACATCAATTTCTAAGTCATAAGGTGAGGGGATGAAAGTGTATACGAAGCAAAAAGAAACCCATGTCCTGTCATAATCAGGCCTGACTCGGTCAAGCTGTGCTATGATTGTTTCCAAGTCAACATATACTGATTGTAAACATAATACTTAACATAAGCTGATATTCTGACTTTGCGAGACACTCAAATATACAGTAAGAATTTCATATTAAAAAAAAACACTACAGATACAAGCTCACCGCCCGAGAACATTTGCGTGGCATTTAATATAATACTAATATATTCGATACCGTGTGTAGATAGAGGCTATAACCATCAGAGAAGAAACCCGGAAACCACGTTACACAAACAAACATACCTGGAATAATCAGACACACCTGGGTACTGTACACACCTGGATTAATACAGTTTATAAAGCAGACATCACCTGCAGAAACGTATTACTCTGATGCACCTCAGCAGTATTTGGCTGTATATTCCTGACTAGAAAGCGAACAGGGGTCTGGGGGGGATCGGACACATCAAAACAAAGCACGTTTCATTCATTCACACACATCTTGTGTACGAATATCTGTCGCCTGGAGCTGGTCACATGAGGCCGCCGCAGCAGTTAGACTTCTGCTTCTGAGACTCGATGTAATCATGGATCTTGAACTTGGGTTCGTGGGGCTGCTGGATGTTTCTGTGCTTCAGTTCTCTGTGTGGAAATGTAATAGAAATAGGAAAAGGTCAAGGTAAACTTTGAACGCCGGACTGACAAAGCCTTAAAAAACCTTGAAGCACTTACTTGTGGGGAAAAAAGTGCACTTAAAACTACTTGCAGATAAAATGATGAAATAAAAGTGTACTTTCTACTATCAGAGATTGTGTATTTTAAAGAGAGACACTTTTATTACTTCACTATTACAAATGGCATAGACTGTGACAGTTTGCAAAGGGTATGAATAATTTTGGACATGCCACTTTTTGTTCAAATGTAAATAAAAGCTGAGAAATATTTTTTTTTTCCACAATGATGCCTCTTGTACATCGTCTTATTATCTTTTGTGAGAAGCCTGTGTCATTTCCGGTCAAAAACAACAACAACTTGCTGGTTGAATAAAAGTAGCATTAAGTCAAAATTTGCCAGGGGTATGAATAATTTCGGGCAGTTTTTCAAATATATTTCAACAACTTATTCTAACATAAAAGGTCATTAAAGTTATGTTTTGGCCATTATGCTTTGGCACAGTATCGGTCAAACAAACTAAAAAACTCAAAACATACTATGGTTTAATCTCTTTATCAAGTCTGTATTTGCTGCGCATTTCAAAGAAGAGCGTACATTTCGTTCAGACGACTAGCTCATGATCCGGTGTTTTCTGCGCCTCAGAACGGCTCAGTTCACAGTGAATGCAGTTTATTGCATGTGCTGCAAGGTTAGCATGTTTGGGAATGCAACGGCCACCAGTTATGCTTTATTTTTAATGCAAATGATCACAGCATTTTACTAGATTTGTAGTGAGACATTTTTTTGTAAGCCTGTTTTCACTAAAGTTGGAGTTTTCGTCAAAATGAAAGCTTAAAAGTGAAGTATGAATTGCTGACAGCTAGCAGTTTAAATGAATGTAATTTAGACTAAGACAGTACACCACAAATAAAAAGTAGGTTGAGTCCTCTTTAAGGTTCAGGTACAAGTCAAGTCAATTCACTGACCTTGTGACTTAAGTTTTCTTAGTTAACATAGGTTGGAGCTCTTTATTTTGAACTTTCAAAGTGCATTAGATAGAATAATTTAACTTTTTTCCCCATTCTTGATTTGCCTTTTTTTTTTATATATTGCAATAAGTATTGTATCGCCGACTTCGTGATATTGTATTGTGAGATTTTGATATTGTTACATCCCTTTTACATTTTCTTGTAAAGTGTATTCTAATAACCTGTTATTTACAACTTCAAAATATCATTTTACACAGTGCATTTAGTTGCTATTTTGCTAGTTCGATTGCCAGGGCATTTCTAGGCAGTTACTAGAGTACTCAGACTGGTTGTTTGCTGGTTAAAAGATCCCCCATTGATTATAAAAAAAAAAAAAAAAAGTAGGGTCTCATGCTGATGTTTAATACTTGTTTCAATTTGTACACAAGCAATAGTAATATTGACAATTGTTTAAACGGAACATCGGATGTCCATTTTCCCAAAAGTTGATTTGATTCTTTAGGGTCTTTATGAAATGTCTGCAACATACTTTTGTTAAAATTCCTAAGTAGTCTTGTAAAACAACACCCTTTTTTTCTTGTCAAAAACAGCTCTGTTCACAGCGTTTCGTTTCAGTGCATGTCTCTTTAAATGACAATAAGCTACTGCTGACTCTGCCCCTCTCTTCTACATTCTCTATTTGGTGGTGCATCACCATCAAAACCAAAAATAATCCACTGCATCAATAGCTGCGTTTCCATTACAGATTTGCGCAAAACTTTGGCACTATTTTATAAATGTCGATTAAGTATTGCGAAATGGCTTTTCCATTAACCGATGTTATGCGACTTAAACGTAATTTTTTCCTCTTTCAATAATTCATGGCAATGGATTTTTGTAGGATTTTGGGTATAAATGTTTCCATTGCTGTTTTGCAAAAAATTGTTTTTCGAATTGCCTGCAAAACCACCTTATGCGAGTGTAAAAAGTTTTTGTGCAATTAACACGTTTCCATGAGGCGTATTTTCAATTCAGTTTCAATTTGCTCAATTTAAAGGGTAATGGAAATGCAACTAGTGTCTCTGTTGTCAAGAGAAAATTAAGACTCTTAAGTTCACTTTTACTTCCAACTACAAAACACCTGCATTGCTTCAGAAACACTGTTGTCGCTAGAGCTGCTCAAGCACGAAGAAAATGGCGGAGAGCATACAACTGGCTGAGGGCTTAAATATGCTAACACAGGACAGTCCGTCAGTGTTTGTGGGCGGGGCTAGAGCAATATGATGTCATATTGCTCAGAAAATCAAATCAGCTTGATAATGAAGACTGTTTAGGATTTTTGGGGATTAAAAAAAAACATTTATATGCAAACACCATATAAAAGAGACTTTTGTATCCCCTTTAAAATTCACTTAATGCTTATATTTTGAAAATCTCAAACCTTGCCATGGCATGGAAAGCGAGTTCCACATTTACGCCAGTCTTGGCACTGGTCTCCATGAAAGGGACTCCATATTCCTTCAATAAAGAAAAAGCAGAGCAGTTAAATATGCGACTATAGACTACAAAACCAGTCATAAGAGTACATTTTTTTAAATTGAGATTTATACATGATAAAAAGCTGAATAAAGGAGCTTTCCACTGATGTATGGTTTGTTAGGATAGGACAATATTTGGCCGAGAAACAATCTGAATATCCGGAAAAAATCCAAATATTGTGAAAAGTTGTCCAAATGAAGTTCTGTAGCAATGCATATTACCAATCAAAAATTAAGTTTTGATATATTTACAGTAGGAAACTTACAAAAGTTCTTCATGTAACAATCTATACTTAACATACTAATGATTTTTGGCATAAAAGAAAAATCGATCATTTTGACCCATACAATATATTGTTGGCTATTGCTACAAATAAAACCGTGCGACTGGTTTTGTGGTTCAGGGTCACATATAACATTAAAAGCAGTTATATGGACATATTTAATTCATTTACACTCATACCTTAGCCAGCTTCTCTCCTTCTTCATGTGTGATCACCCTCTCAGCAGCCATGTCTGACTGAACAAACACAATTACATGTTAAATTTAGATAATGCATTTGTGTTTTTGGAAGACATTTGCTCGCTAAAGTAAAATTACCCTCAAATACAGATTTTTAACATTATAGTCTAAAAAAAAATCTTTGTTTTTAAAGGTAAAAAGTTTGCATATGCATTTTGTTTTATATCAAGTTTGATAGATTTTATGACTCATATAGTTTTAAATCGAAAAATATGGAGCTTAAACTGAAGGGAAAAAAGAAAAAATCTAAATACACTCAGAGGCCCAAACTGAGCAGAAGTATGCAATTTGATGCAACAAGAAATGAAATTCTGACAGCTTGTGATGTAAATCAATAAGATTTTTGTAACGTTTGGAAAGCTGGCCTAGTTTATGTTCACTGTAAATGCATTACTGTAAACACCCGAGGAAGAGCTGAAACGACTCTCTGTGGTAACTGCATTATGACACAAATGCTGACAAAGCTCATTCCAATAAGGCCTACTGCATCGGATTTGATATGCAAATAGATACCCAAGTGCTCTAGACCAAATTACCAACATGATGAATACTTTGTGGAGAACCTGTTGTACACAATCTACTGCATGCCTTCTGTCTTCTGAGTGACAGTTTATACTTCTTTAGCAAGTAAAAGGCCTTTCAGTATTGTACAAATACATCCAATATGCTTCAAGTCGTGATACATGTGTCCTCATGCTGTGAAATCTTTACTATAATAAATCTAAGAGTAACTTTTATACTTTTGTTCATATTTCAAGATGAACACTAAGTGGACTGGAGCTACTCAGGTTTATTTGATTATCCATACATCATGTATATACAAATCAAATATAGTCCATTAGGCTTTTGAGGAACGTTTATTTGTTAATCTCTCAATCATTGTATTGCGTTGCATTATGTTTTGCCCCTACATTAAAAACTACTGAGCTTTGGTTATAAAACGAAATATTAAAACACCATCTTAAGACATTATTGGGAGATAAAGAGTGACAACTGATATTCATATGCATTATTTTTAAGCAGTTTGTAACACTGATACAGTTATGATTTACATTACAAGCTATTGCAATTTCATCTGACAATTTTTTTTTACTACATACAACTGCATCAACAAGCTTATTTTTTCTCAGTTTGGGCCTCTTTTTTTTGGATTGAGCTCCATATTCTCACTATATGGTACTATACGAGCAACAAAAGTATTTTTTTTAAGTATTTTTCTAAGCAGTTTAATTAAAAAACAAATTAAATTAAAATTAAAATGATACACTACGAGTCAAAAGTTTTTGAACAGTACGATTTAATGTTTTTAACAAAGTCTCTTTTGCTCACCTAGCCTGCATTTGTTTGATCCAAAGTAGAGCAAAAACAGTACAGTTTTGAAATATTTTTACTATTTTAAATAACTGTTTTCTATTTAAATATATTTTAAAATGTAATTTATTCCTGTGATTTCAAAGCTGATTTTTTGCAACATTACTCCAGTCACATGATTCTTCAAAAATCATACTAATTTGTTTTTGAGCAGCAAATCTGAATATATTATTATTATTGTTAAAAACAGTAGAGCAGATTTTTTTTCAGGTTTCTTTGATGTATAAGTTCAAAAGAACAGCATTTGTCTGAAATAGAAATTTTTTGTAACATTATAAATGCTTTTATCATCACTTTATCAATTTAAAGCATAATTGCTAAATAAAAGTATTAATCCCTTTCCTCCAAAAAATAAAAATATTTATAGTGACTCCAAGCTTTTGAATGGTATAGTGTATAATGTTACAAAAACTTTTATTTCAGATAAATGCTGATCTTTGTATTTTTCTATTCATAATCCTGAAAACAATGTACTCAACTTTTTTAAATATAGATAACAATAATAAGTTTCTTGAACAGCAAATCATCATTTTAGAATGATTTCTGAAGGATCATGTGACACTGAAGACTGCAGTAATGATGCTGAAAATGTAGCTTTGATCCCAGGAATAAATTACATTTGAAAATATATTCAAATAGAAAGCAGTTATTTTAAATAGTAAAAATATTTCACAATTTTACAGATTTTTCTGTATTTTGGATCAAATAAATGCAGGCTTGGTGAGCAGAAGAGACTTTTTTTTTTTCCATAGGCAAGCATTCAATTACATATTCCTTTCAGTCCTTTTTCATCCTTCCGTCTCACAACTAACATTCATTTTTGCTTGAGGGATGAGTCAAAATTCTGTGTAACAGCTTGTGTTCAACCCAGGACCTTTCCTTTATTATCAGACCAGCTTTTTGGCTTCGTTAGGTCCGTTAGGGGGCGCTATCTAATCCAGTGCAAAACCAGTTAGAGCAGTTCCACCACAACACACCCTAACCACACATCACAAGATAAAAGACAACCTAGGTGGTAAAAATGCTCAGCTAAAATGAATTACTACCTAAAGTGACACACAACGAGCAGAGTAGTATAAAGGATATAAAAAAAAGAAAAAGAAAAAAACAGGTTTGCTGCTCTCTCTCTCTCTCTCTGTGTGTGTGTGTATGTGTGTGTGTCTGCATATGCATTAAAACATTATTTGCACCTTTCAAGAGGGGCTGCCTTTTCTGTTCACTCCTTTCAGGAAGTCCCACTTACCTTGTTGCCAAGCAACATGATGACCACATCCTTCTGTGCATACTCATAGATTTCAGTCAGCCAGGCCTGCATGGCGATAGACATGCAAAAAAAAAAAAAACACTCTTTGAAGGACAAGAAACGCATCAGCAGTAGAAATGAATGTCATTTCCCAACCCACGCTAACAGCAGCAAGGAAATGAGAGCATCCAATAAACACACGTCTTGAAACGTCTCGATTGTTTGTTCGTCTTACTCTGATGTTGTCGAAGGAGGACTTTCTCGTGATGTCATAGAGCAGCAGCAGAGCTGTAATGGAAAGCACAGCATGTTCAGATCGCACCGTATGATTCAGAGCTGAGCTTTATAGTATTTAAACACTGACTCAAAAGTCTGCCGTGTTCTTTAGGAGTTGAGACTGTACAAATTTCACCGCAGTGTTTAAAGTTCACCGCAGTGATCTCCCACAGAGACTTAAACTAAATGAAATGCTCGACTGAGAAACTGTTTCTACACTATGTTAGGCTAAGATACTGTGTATATACAGTATCTCACAAAAGTGAGTACACCCCTCACACTTCAGCAACCATTTTACCATTCAAGCAACCATTTAATCGTTTGTATCTTCTCAAGGGGCAATACTATAGAAATGAATCATGGATATTTTAGAGTAGTCAATGTGCAGCTGAAAATTTCTCAACATACAGCCATTATTGTCAAAATAGCTGGCAACAAAAGTGAGTACACCCTAAGTGACCTTGTCCAATATATTGTGTTAGCATCATTGTTATCTGGCACTGCCTTAATCATCCTGGGCATGGAGTTGACCAGAGCTGCACAGGTTGTTGCTGGGATCCTCTTCCACTCCTCTATGAAGACATTATAGAGCTGCTGGATGTTAGACACATGGTGCTTCTCCACCTTACGCTTGAGGATGCCCCACAGGTGCTTAATAGGGTTCCGGTCTTGAGACATACTTGGCCACCCCTTCACCTTCACCTTTAGCTTGCTCAGCAAGGCAGTTATCATCTTGGTGGTATGTTTGGGGTCATTATCATGTTGGAAAAATGCCATTCGGCCTAGTTTCTGGAGGGAAGGCATCATGTTCTAATTCAGAATGTACAGTAATAATGGAATCCATGTTTCCCTCAAATGAACTGCAGCTCCCCAGTACCAGCAGCACTCATGCAGCCTCAGACCATGATGCTACCACCACCATGACTGACTGTAGGCAAGACACAGTTTTCTTGGTACTCCTCACCAAGGCATCACCACACATGCAGGACGCATCTGAGCCAAACAAGTTTATCTTATAGTCTCATCAGACCACAGGACATGGTTCTAGTAATTCATGCTCTTGGATTGTTGTCTTCAGCAAACTGTTTGCGGGCTTTCTTGTGAGCCAGCTTCTAAAGAGGCTTTTTTCTGGGACAACGCCTGTGCAAACCGACTGCGGCGTATGGTCTGAGCACTGACAAGCTGACCTTCTACTTCTGCAACCCTTAAAGCAATCTGTTTATTGAAGCCGTTGATCTACTCTTGCAAGGCCTGTTCCGAATGAAACTCATCTTGAAAAACCTCTGTATGAGCCTGACCACTGTAGTGTAACTCAGTTTCAGGGTGTTACTGAACCTATAATAGCCTTGGCCATCTTTGTGGAGAGCAACAATTCTAATTCTCAAATCCTCAGAGAGTTCTTTGCCATGAGATGCCATGTTGAACATCCAGTGTTCAGTATGAGAGAATTGTACTTAAAGCATCTAATTTTAACTACTCTAATACAAAATACACAACTTTGTATGGTGTGTCAAGCAGACAAAAACATACTTCTGTTATCACTTATGGTGTACTTACTTTT
The DNA here is from genome assembly GCF_049309525.1 of Garra rufa. Classification (NCBI taxonomy): domain Eukaryota; kingdom Metazoa; phylum Chordata; class Actinopteri; order Cypriniformes; family Cyprinidae; genus Garra; species Garra rufa. The sequence goes on from NC_133361.1 coordinate 56,981,966, forward strand.
GAAGCCAGCTATTTTGACAATAATGGCTGTACGTCGAGTTATTTTCTGAGGACAGTAAATCTATACTGCTATACAAGCTGCACATTGACTACTCTAAAATATATCCAAGTTTAATTTCTATAATATTGTCCCTTGAGAAGATATAAAGCGGTTGCTGAAATGTGAGGGGAGTTCTTTTTGGACCTTCAATCTGATTGGCTGATAAGAGTGTGATACACTAGTGATAACAGAACGCCAATTGTTTCACTGTTTGTATCGATATCATAAACGCAATATCACACTCGTAGCAGTGTTACCTACGGCTGATCACAGCCATGTCGATATACAGCCATATCGCACAGCTACAAGTGTGATATTGCTCATGTATGCACTGCCACTGCCTCTCATGACTTACTAAAGATATGGCACCAGTAAGGAAGTCTGTAAAGAAGATAACTGCAAGTTGGCATATTTACCCTGAGCGTCTCTGTAGTACGCATGAGTGACACTGCGGAACCTCTCTTGACCAGCCGTGTCCCAAATCTGCAAAAGAGGAGTGTTAAAAGGTGAAGCATTTATATATCATTAAGGGGTGCATTCAGGACACTCAACTGGGGGAAATTTTTTTTCCAATTAACCTGAATGAACCACATTTGAAATGTGGAATTTTTCCAAATCCATTTTACAAACAGGGAAACCTGAAACCATTAAGAATAATTTGTTTTGTGATTTCGTCCTGATGTAATAAGCCTGATCTTTGAACAGGCAGGAGGCCAACCAAATTCAATTTTGTGAAGACAATGTGAGCGGCACTTGCCTGTGCAAAACACACAACCACATGCGGTCGGCTAGTAACTAGGGCATTTCTAGGTGGTTGCCACGGTTTTATCGGTACTTGCAAGGTCAAAGACTGATCCAAGTCGAGAGTTCACACCACGGTCTGTATGACTTTCAGGTCTGTACATAGAGCTTGGCCCCCACCAGTGTTGAGGAAAGTTGCTTTTAAAAGTAATGCATTACAATATTGCATTACTCCATAAAACAAATAACTAATTGCGATACTAATTTATGGAAAGTAATCCATTATGTTACTTTTACGTTACTTTTTGTAATCCGTTACCATACTAGTTACTCGAAAAATGTAATCTGATTACGTTAGTCGTAACGTGTTATCCCTAACACTTGCTACCTAAAGCTATGGGATTTTTGATATCCATTTTATCATCGGCAGCTGTCTGGTCAAGTCGCACGATTTGAGGTATTCTTCATGCCCATATGACAAATAGTACAGGACAGGAGTTCAATACAGTACTCAAATCAGTGATGCTTGTCTTGTTTGCTTACCTGGAGTTTGACTTTCATGTTATCCACAGTCACCACCTTATTCTACAGGCAACAGGAAGAAAAAGAAACGCCCATTAAAACACAGTCCTCAGGAAACCACAATACACTGTCTTTTCACAAATGTTCTGAAAGACAAAATAATGAACAGTAAACAGTTTGTTATTCAAGGAAATCATGCACAACCAAATAGGAAAACAATTTGGCTACTACCAAAGTGAGATCTCTAACTGTGCTATTTTGCTTTTGTGTGGCCAGGCTCTCCACATAGACTTAATTATATAGTGTAGATGAAATAACAGACCAGCTCCCTGCTTAATTTCCTGTTGACGTCAGCCGTTACTTCCTTTGTGAACTAAATGTTTTAAAATCGCACCTTCTGCACTGAGAGGACCAGAGTTATCAGATGTTTTCGTGCACCAAATGGCAGTGCAATCAGAGACGTCAGTCACACAAATGGAAGTGAGATTTTCAGAGATGAGTAATTATCATCCGCAGACATTCACATACAGGCACCCATTTAGGCCGACCAATCATTCAGTCCTGAATATCTACAGAGCGACTGTGGTTAATGCTGGCGGATCAAAAACGTAGGCGTTTAAAGCTGAAGCGTGTCATTTTTTTTGTTGCTACTTTCCCCTTTCTCAAATAAAAATGCAGAGAAAACTCAAAGTTGTTTGATTTGTAGGTGCCACCAGTTGCACAGAAACTGCACACTTCATCTTTACATCTCGTCACATTACCAGCCAACATCCTTAGATTTTCAGTACCAAATCATTGAAACGCTCAGACCAAACTAATGTTTGAACAATGAAATGCCGTTCTCATCTATTAAGATGCTACCATCTGCTTTGACTCTTGAGGTTTAATAATTTAAAAGGAATGGTTCAAATTCTGACAAAATGAAACACAAAATTAGATATTTTGAAGATTGTCCCTGCTGCTCTTTTACTTACATGACTAAAAGTAAAAGGCAATGCTGTCAAATCACCTAAAAAAAAAAAAAAAGCACCATGAAAGTAATTACACAACACGTGTCTTCCAGGGTTCGTACAGATACTGTAACATAAAATCTACTTTTTTGACTTTTAAGTTCTAAAATAAAGATATTAGAATAGATAAAAATATCGTAATTAAATGATACACAAAGTTTCGACCTAAATAAAATAATTTGCGAACCTGCTCTGAAATCCCACTCGTGATCCAGACTCTGAGGTTCCAATCTGAAGCAAAAGATTCACAAACCCGCTCAGAAGTTCTAATCTAAATCAAATGATTTGCAATCCGCGCTCCGAGGTTCTAATCAGAACCAAAAGATACATGAACCCGCTCTGAAGTTCCGATCTAAATCAAATGATTTGCAATCCGCGCTCCGAGGTTCTAATCTGAACCAAAAGATACATGAACCCGCTCTGAAGTTCCGATCTAAATCAAATGATTTGCAATCCGCGCTCCGAGGTTCCGATCTGAACCTAAAGATTCACGAATCCGCTCCAAAATCCAGATATAAATGAAATGATTCATGATCTGCGCTCCAATTTTTTGATCTGAAGCAAAATATTCACAAACCCGCTCTGAAGTTCCACCCTAAATCAAATGATTGGTGGTCCATGCTCCAAAGTTCTGTTCTGAAGAAAACAATTCACAAACCCAGTCCACAATCCTGATCTAAATGAAATGTGTGATCTGCGCTCTGATGTTCCCATGTGAAACAAAAGATGAAGATACAACCATTTTTTAGCTGGTGATAATACTACTGTTATAACACTTTTGGCCACCCTGTACAGTGCCTTGCGAAATTATTCATAGCCCTTAATTTTTTCACAATTTGTTATGTTGCTGCCTTATGTTAAACTACTTTAAATTACTTTTTCCCCACATCAATCTACACTCCCTACTCCATAATGGCAAAGCAAAAAATAGGTTTTTAACATTCATATTGCTTCTAGATGTTACTATACTTCGAGTGGAGTCAAACTGTGGCGAATTCATTTGAATGAGTCTGATTCAGAAAGACACACCTCTCAGAAAAGGTCTAACAGCTGAAAATGCATATCAGAGCAAAAACCAAGTCCTGAGGTCAAGATAACTGCCTGTAGAGCTCAGTGACAGACTTGCGTTAAGGCAATGATCTAGGGAAGAGTTCAGAAAAAAATCTGCTGCATTGAAGGTTCACAGAAGCATTATCCATAATGGAAGACGACTGGAACAACTAGGACTCTAGAAAATGTCTGCCAGCCCCCATCCAAGCTGACAGAGCTTGAGAGGTGAAAAGGTGAGGCAAAGAATGGCAGATAATTGCCAAATGCAGATGTGCAAAGCTTGTCACATCATACCCAAAAAGACTTGAGGCTGTAAAGGTGCTTCAACTATGTACTGAGTTAAGGGTATGAATACTTATGTACTTATTTCAGTGTTTTATTTTTAATATATTTGTAAAATTTGCAAATCTGTTTTTTGCTTTGTCATTATTACGGTGTATGGAGTGTAAACTGATGTGGGGGAAAAAGCAGTTAAACATAATGCTGCAACAAAATGTGAAAAAAATTAAGGGGTATGAATACTTTTGCTAGGCACTGTATACGCATATGCAAATTAAAATGAGGTCTGCCGAATTTGTCCTTTTGTGATTCACTATAAAAAAAAAAAAAAAAAAAAAAAAAAAGTCTTGGGTTTGGAGGTTTGGAGCCACAGCAGAGTAAATAACAAAAACTGCTTCTGTGGTTGACTAATATATATGTATATGTATAAAGTAAAAGTAATCACAAATGCACTGCTTAAAACCTCCAGGAAGTTGCTGCATAAAAAATAAAATCAGAACAGAGCACAAAGCAATTCGAGAGGAACATTAACCGCTTCAATAAGAACGCAGGTATGTCTCTATTGTTCCTTCAATCACTATTGCATATCTGACTTGAATGAAAACACAAATCTCTTTCTTGACAGAAGTGTTTTCTGCAGAGCTCAGATGTCTCATTGTTTCTCCAAGGGCAAGCCAACAAAAGCTGCAGTATAAGATAAAATGAAATCCACTGACAAAAACTGCAGGGATGATTAGGGTTGGGAATTGAGAATTGGTTACTTTTCAGAACTGTTTTTTAAAAGTTGGCTTAAAAAAAAAAAAAGCATATCCTATCTTGAGCATATTCACTTCATGTACAGCTAAAAACTTCAGTAAAATCAGATTTTCAATCAATTCAACAAATAAACACTTAATAAATATATATATTTTTTGCATTTGCTCTTAAAAAAGGTGATTTTTTTTTTTTAAATAGAACAGCTATGGGCCCAGAGAGTTTCTATACGAGGAAAAAACAAATATCGAGATTAGGGCTGTCAATTCAAGTCCTCTATAAAAAAAAAAAATCCTCAATTAAATTTTGCGTTGGCGTATTCCATGGACAGTCATAAGTAGACTGTTTCCAAAGGCTGCATGATATATTAAACCTATTTAAAAATCATAAAGCCTAAGGCTTTTGTGAACTCACAAACGCCACGATTCAATTAAATATACTTGATGCAGGTTATATATAGACGCTTTAATTATTATACATGCGTTTAGGTTACGTACATGCGTGTCTGAGCCGTTCCATTCACAGTAAATGCTGCTCCACACAAACAGTTATCATTTACATGTGTGGAACATCTCAAACTCCATCTCATGTTGTTGTGAGCTTGGATTTAATATAATGTTCATCTGGGAATGCAACATTCACCATTTCATTGGATTTGTAAGGCAAATCATTTACAAACCTACACAAACGCAGAAGAATACATCAATATCTTGCTCAATAGGCTAACTGTTTATCGTGATTTCAAAAGTTTAAACCCTCGCTTTACACGTTTTGATGTCCACATATTCAAGAATTTCCAGTGGCTGTAGCATTTCTGCCATAAAGAAATGGCCAAATATTAAAGATTAGGTGGACATTTGAATTAAATGTTGTTTAGTCAATATTAAACACAGATTAGATTGAGCAGTAAAGTGTAAAAACCGTCATCAGGCCGTTGGTGTCCTCTGCAAGCATTTGTTATGTGTAATCTACATTAGCTCTGTTGTTTGTAACACATTATGTATTTTAACAGTTTTGTTCAATAAAATCCATATGATTACGTGCTTTTGAACTACTTATTGTTCCATTGCTATTATTTATGTATTTTAAGTAATTTTATAGGCTGCTGTTCACTTCAGTCTCTTTTTAGTACCACAAAATTAAATATACACTGCAAAAAAAAGCTTTTCTTATTTTGATATTTTTGTCTTGTTTCCAGCCCAAATATCTATGAATTCTTACAAGTAAAAATTGTCTTGTTTTCAGAAAAAGACAAGTCAAAATGAAGTGCATTTTTGCTTGAAACACGCAAAATAATCTGCCAATGGGGTAAGAAAAATAATCTTGTTTTCTGTTTGAAAACCGATTTTTTTTTGCTTACCCCATTGGCAGATTATTTTGCTTGTTCTAAGCAAAAACTCACTTAATTTTGACTTGTTTTTTCTGAAAACAAGAAAATAATTTTTACTTGTCTAGACAATCCTTCATGATTTGAGATTTTTTTTAGATATTTTGGCTGGAAACATGACAAAAATATCCAAGTAAGAAAAACTTTTTTTGCAGTGTAATTGTTAAAATACACGATTAATCGTCAGATTAATTGTCCGATTACTCAATTACCAAAATAATCGTTAGTAACAACCTAATCGAGAGACTGCTTATGTTGGTCAGAAGAGAGAAAGATATCAAATTTGCTGTATTTTAATCCCCAAGTATGAAGGAACAAAGTATAGTGTTAGAAATGTACATTACATTACTAAATGAACGCAAAGGGGCTGTTTTAAAATCTTAACAATACAAAGTACGGACAAAAAGCGCACCCTTTATAATTACTGAAGCTATCAATAATTTCAGCACAAGTTCACTGAGCTCTGCACTCTTGCGAATATCCCTTTTTTACATTATATTTTTACTTTGTTAAATCGAAAGGATTCACATGCACGAAGAACACAATCAGTGATCTAAATGAAACGCCAAGGTTGAGTCACACTGAATGAATGCAAACTTAAAGAACTCTGATTGGTCATTGCGTTCAGCACTCAACAGACATGTCTGTGACTGGCTACAATGCTCAACATGGCAAAAACACACTGTTAATAGAAACCTCTGCTTTTCACAAAGCGCTCACACAAATAAACATGGAAATGTTTGAAAGCAGTGCCTGTCATAGTTGTGAGAGATGAGTCAAATTGGCTTTATAGACTTTTAACATTATTGCAATATTTCCTAATTTGATATCGTCTTTCTCTCAGCCCTACTTATGAGTTATTGATTTATGTTTGAAACTTCAAACATAAACAACCTCAAAACTAAATCTCAGCCTCATTTTGTTCCAAACCTGTATGACTCATATTCTTCCACAAAACACACAGGGAGAAACAGCAAGCCGAAACAAAATTATTATCTACATTTTGGCCTGTTCCTTACACCAATCTATCATAAGACTGTGTAACAAACTACATAGTGAGTCATATAAAAATTTGTGCTTCTTTCATAGTGGGTTTTTGAAGCTTGATAGCCCCTTTGGTCACCATTTACTTGACATGAAGGTGAGATGACAATCTTTTTTGGGGGGGGGGGGGGGGTTAACTATCCCTTTAAATTAGTGTCGGTTGTGAACAAATATCGACGGGCACTTCCTAGAAAGTACTAAAAGAATCAATAATGGAAATGTTAAAAGACCAAGTTCAACGCCAGAATCCTTAAATCCTTTTCATTTCCATTTCCATTCCTACAGTGGCGATGATATATGACTATAGGATATACATCTATCAGTTGCTCTAGGAATCTGCTTGATCTCTGAGTCTCAACCTATTATTTGAGAAATGGAAACCCGACCTTGTTTCACTTACAAGGCCCTTTTGACACGGGAAAGGATATCGATTTATGAAAAACATACATCTTTCAGGGCCTCTGACCATCCAGCATAAATCAAGCATAGCCATCAATTTGTTGTAATGGCTTTCCATTTCTCTGGCATCAGACTTGCTCAGCTCTGGCTCCCACACATCCTCATGCTGAGCAAGTGCTACAAGGAAGAGCCCAAAATAGACACAGGCTATAGTGCTGCTGCTGTGCCATTCAAAAAAATAAAAATAAAATACCAGCACAGAAACGCTTCACTGTTTCCCTGAGCCGCTGCAGATAAAATGCTTCATTTCAGACTAATTTTAGCTGTTGTTGGCAGGCGATCAAAGAATGAGGGTTTAAAGAGGTTTTTGAACTTCCTAAAGACACCTGTCTCAAAGCACGGCACTTTCTATTCATAAAAATCTGACGTTAGAAATGGTTCACGTCACATGCCAAGCCTTGACCGTTTCAAGGTCTTTTATGCTAACCTTCACTTCCTCGCAGAAACACATACTGTGAAACCAAATTGACTGTCTTGGCTTGAGGGCAAAAATCTATTTGAGGAGCATAACAAACTTTATTTTCCTCTGAAAAAAACAAGCGCCCTTAACGCCAACAGTCTCTTACATCAGCATGCTGGTGTATTAACTGTGATGACGAACATGGCTCTAACATGTTTAAAATTCACAGTATTTATCCAATCAATCAAATACTCTCTACAATGACAATAGCTGTGTTTCCATTACCCTTCAAATTGCGCAAAATTGAAAATATGCCTAATGGCAATTAAAAAAAGGGATATTTCACAAAACTGCAATGGAAACACGTGATCACGTCACATGATCATTTTTAATGTACTATAAACTAAAAAAAAAACCTCACAAGTGGCTGCTTACACAAGTATTGACTACACAATGCTTGAATAAGGGGCTTTCTTTGCCATTAAAGCTCGGATAACCCCTTATTTACACTGCACAAGTCTGCGGAGATGATCACAGACACTCTAGTCAATGCTTGTGTTTATACCAGGTGCACAGCAGCTCGTTTCAATTTCAGAAACGGCTCTCTGCGCTGCTTCTGTGAAGTTAGATGCCTACGGCTTTGACATACGTAAACCTAGAAGCATCTATGCCATGACTTATCATGAGAGGGGGAAAAAAAATACATTTTAGTCACATAACATCGATTAGTAGAACCTCGGATTCAGGAGGAACCATGCGATTTTCATCCGGGCCGTGGAACACTAAACCAGCTTTATACCCTCACTAGGGTGCTTGAGGGTTCGTGGGAGTTTGCCCGACCAGTCCACATGTGTTTTGTGGACTTGGAGAAGGCATTTGACCGTGTCCCTCATAGCATTCTGTGGGGGGTGCTCTGGGAGTATGTGGTCCAAAGAGCTTTGTTAAGGGCTGTCTGCTCTTTGTACGACTAGAGCAGGAGCTTGGTCCACATTGCCAGCAGTAAGTCAGACGGTGCATGTTGGACTCTGGCAGGGCTGCCCTTCGTCACCAGTTCTGTTCGCTATTTTTATGAACAGAATTTCTAGGCGCAGCCAGGGCCCGGAGGGCTCTGGTTCAGGGACCACAAGATCTCATCTCTGCCATTTGAAGATGATGTTGTCCTGTTGGCTTCATCGGGCCTGGACCTTCAGCATGCACTGGGACAGTTTGCAGTAGAATGTGACATGGCAGTGATGAGAATCAGCACCTCCAAGTCCGAGGCCATGGTGCTCAACCAGAAAAAGGGTGGTTTGTCCTCACCAGGTTGGAGGAGAGTTTTTGCCCCAGGTGTAGGAGTTTAAGTATCTTGGGGTCTTGTTTTAGGTGTGAGGGAAGGATGGAGTGTGAGATTGACAGACAGATTGGTGCAGTGGCAGCAGCAATGCGGTCAATATACCGTTCTGTTGTGGTAAAGAAGGAGCTGAGCCTAAAGGCAAAGCTCTCGATTTACCCATTAATCTGCATTCCTTCCAAAGGAAAGACATGACGTAAGGGCCAATTATGGTGACCCATACTCGGAATTTGTGCTCTGCATTTAACCCATCCAAGTTAAATGTCCAAGTGCATCCAAGTACATCCAAGTGCACACACACACCATGAACACACCCCCGGAGCAGTGGGCAGCCATATTGCTGCGGCGCCGGGGAGCAGTTGAGGGTTCGCCTTAGTCAAGAATCTCAACTCAGTCGTGGTATTGAGGGTGGAGAGAGTGCTGTACATTCACTTCCCCCAGCTAACATCCCTTCCAGACCTGAGAATCAAACCCGCAACCTTTGAGTTACAAGTTCGACTCTCTAACCATTAGGCCAAGACTGCCCCATGACTCTCACCTATGGTCATGACCTAAAGGACAAGATCTCGAATACAAGTGGCCGAAATGAGCTTCCTTCGCAGGGTGGAGAAAGGGTGAGGAGCTCTGTCACACGGGAAGGTGTAGGAGTAGAGTGAAGGAGCTCAGAGTAGAGCCACTGCTCCTCCACATCGAGAAGAACCAGTTGAGGTGGCTTGGACATCTGTTCCGGATGCCTCCTGGACATTTACCTGGGAGGTATTCCGGGCTTGTCTCACCGGGAGGAGGCCCCTGGGAAGACCCAGGATACGTTGGAGGAACCATGTCTCTTTTTAGCTTGTTTTTCCATCCCTCATCTTTCAGCTCTTTCAGCTTGAGTCATGTTTTCTACAGGATTCGTACCCAAGGATTCCGCATCCATTACAAGTCCTTGCTGTTTTACCACCTCTAGTGTCCATTTCTGTTGGAAACTTCTGTGAGATGTACTTAATTTATATTTTGCATCTTGCAGAAAAGTTCCCACAGGTACGTTTTTGTCATAAGATCAGGCATGACAAAGTTTAACAGATTAATGTAAAAGAAAAAGTAATGTGGGACTTGGTTCTATCCATTGGTTGTTGACTGGATTTTGAGATGTGGCTGCTGCACTTGGCAAGTGGACTAAATTACTGGAAGTCCAACATACTGTACGTCAGATTGCAAGGTCAAATTTAAAAAAATAAATATGCATGGATGAATCATTCAAAATAAGATCAATAACATCACTGCAAAAAAAGGCTTATCTTACTTAATATTTTTGTCTTGTTTTTAGTCAGAATATCTAAACATTCTTAAATTAAGATGCATTTACTAAGCAAAATGACATAAGATACTTAGTCTTGTTTTAGGCAAAATGCACTTAATTTAGTTTTTTTTACCCTGAATAAAAAAAAAAAAAACAAGACTAAATGTCCTACGTAGTAAATGCATCTTAATTTAAGATTTTTTTTTTTTTTACATATTTGGACTAGAAACATGACAAAAATACTAAGTAAGACAAGCCTTTTTTGCAGTGATGCATTTGTAAAAATGAGTGAATTTATCTCACGCCAACTTTAAACACCACAGGTCAATTTTAACCTAAACTTTCTCTTTTCCTCCCCGACTAAGTGCTTGGCAGGTGCAGCTCAGGACCCAAAGTGTCATGGGGCGATGGGTTAATCATTTAGCCAGACTGAAACGTGAATGAGCATCAGATTGGCTTATGTCCGAACACTCCAAGACATCTGAAGTGGCACAATGACTGAACAGATTTGTGCGAGAGGATGCTGGACTGCACCAACACCACTTGAGAAGACCACAGAGATTTGCACAGTTAAATGCCCAGCACAGCACTTCTCTACGATGGAGTGCAAGAACGGCTTATTGATTAGATGCTGGACGTAAGTGTTAAAGGGTAATATTATGTTTTTCTAAGCATCATGTTCTCATCTTTTTCGCCTCCGAGGTTCACATGTGATATTAGATTTGGATTATTATTTCGCTTCCTCTTTCTGACCCTCAGAAATAAACAAGCCATCTGTAATAGCGAAGAAAATGTTTTGATGAATGCTGATTTTTGTGCCCAGTGATTGACACTGAATGAAAAAAAATAATAATCTAAATATGTTTTCTTATGTTTCACCGAAGGCTTGGAATGACATGAGGGAGAGTAAACAATGATGGAATATTCAATTTTGGGTGAATTATCTCTGCGTTTCTGGAATAAACACCCTCTTCACATGTGAGATGAGCAACAGTACTTTGCTGTAAGACACAGGTTTGCTTTCGGGTCTAATATGGTTTGTGATGTCTCATCCTTCAACAACAGCCTCTTGGCAAAGCGGCATTCAATTGTGACATTTGTGTGATTCATAAAACAATCAGCACTAGAATGTGCAACTCAAACTGTTACGATCAGTCTGAAACAATCATGAACCTTGTTAAAAAAAACAAGCTGCTCTTACTTAAAGTCAAGGAAAGCATATGTCTATTGTTAATTACAAGTTAAATACAAACCAAGGTAAAGGCCTGTTTACGCTAAAGATGATAATGAGATCCATAACCACTATATATATATTTTTTTGCAATTTGTACATTTTATGGGTCTGGCTCCATTCTCACTCATGTCTAGCTATTTTTAGTTGTACGAAACAGCTTGTTTTGCTGCTTGATATGGCAAATTGTTGTCTCTTACCATATGCTGGTACACGCTTGTTTGCTTTGTAGTGCAAACAGTTTTACAGTTGACTGCATGTTGTAATTCTTCTCAATATTTCTCTATGGCGCCTAATGAACCGGAAGTTTCGCCCATAGGCTTACTTCCACATGGAAGAATAATGTGGGTAAAGTTGCATAATCTTTCTAATTTTATGAGAAACCAGCTAACAAAAGTTCTCAGAACATTGGCTAACATTCTGCGAATCCTTCAAAACTTCACCTGACATTAAAGAGAACGAAAGAGATGAAACGCTTATTTCAGTTCAGCAAAAAACAGATGTAAAATATCATGATACGACCTCCATCAGTAGACATAAACATGTTGCAAAAAGAGAAGCAAACCAGCTCCGTCCAACTGCTGGCTCACCCTAAAGTCTATCCCCACTGTGGCAATGAAGTTGCCTCCCAGAAAGGCACCATCTTTAAAGCGCACCAGGAGGCAGGTCTTCCCCACTGCCGAGTCTCCCAGCAGCATCACCTAAAGGCATCAGGGTCAGAAACAGCTGTTAGGCCTACAACCACTTTATTACGCACATCCTGGTTTTGTTTAATGAGCTCTAACTGTTCACCAACTCTGTGTTAAAGTCAACAAAAAATGACATTCACAACCCACATTACTTCCACAAATAGACATTTTTGAGTGGAACAGGACAAAAATGTTGGGTAGGAAATCGGAAATGACTGCGAAAAGTGTCACCGTTTGACAGGTGGTTAAGAGAAAGTATAGAGGGTTGGTTTGTTTTTGCGTCACAATTTGGTCAGTTATACAGCTACGTGGCCATATTGACGATACTCGGATGTAGACAACAGCATGGATAGCACGGTTAATGTACTACTGAATACGTTGTTCTGCTAATTTACGCTGTGTAAACTATTTGAAAAAATCATGTGGAAGCTGTTAAATCAGATAGAGAAGGACTTACTAAGCGGGAAAGGATGCAATATTTTGAAAAACTAAAGATAATAGGTGGTAAATGTATGTGTGAGCAGTATTAAGAAAGATTTTAGCCTAATATTTCAATATATCTGACAGGAAATGATAAGAACAAAATCCAATATTGTCAAGATTTGTTTGGTCCTAGTTGGGTTTGGCCAACAACAAACGGTTGTTTTTGCACTCTTCTCCTTAATTTGTTAAAACTTTTGCTAGTCTAGTACTCCAAATGTTTTTCCCCGGACAGACCGAGTACAGCCCAAAACATGACAATAATTGACCATTTTCTGCAGCAATAATCAGCAAAATATGCAAGTTTTGTTCGGGTTCAGTGGCATTGTTTACATTCAGTGCCGCCAATATGGCCAATTGATGACGTTTTGTGAACTCTATAGCAGCTGATTGCGTTTAATAAACCAGGAACATGTATTTAAAAAGCAACTAGGGTCATTTTTGCTTCTATGTTGACTTTAACAACAAGACAGTTGTTTTGAACATTAGAAAAGGCACTGTAATGAACAAGAAACTCAAAATTGTGAAATGTGTGTTTACTCAATTGTGTATTGCTGAAACCACTGTTGCTCAATTCCAACATTGCGTATTGTTTATCATTTTACATCTACGCATTTTCCTCACTACAGAAAGACAGAGGCAAAAACAGCTCTTATTGAGCTAAATTAAATTCTCAAGGGATCCTTCTGGAATCCCTTCGACTTGATGTTTTATATGTTTGTGTCACCGAGGTGTCTAGGTGACATCGATAAGTCAGATGTGTAGAAATGTGTAGACTCCCTCCCCGAGTCAATATTTATCCGTCAGTGAGGAAAAGTACTATCACATTACTTAAATATTAGAGGAAATGCATCAAATCCAAAAAAAGGGCGGTATACTTTATATAGCAGTAGTTCTCAACTAGTGGTTCGCGACCCAAAACAGGTTGTAGGCGGTAGAGGTAAAAAAACAAAAAAAACAATGTTAGATAAGATATGCAAATAATAAAATGCAAATGACTAACATTGTAGAATAGTTGATTACAATTTTAAAGAGCACTTGCTTTACTTCTATAGAATAAATAATTTTTATACATAGTCACCACTTTGGTTCAAACGCAAAACCAGTTTTGAAGAACCACTGCTGTGCTGTACTATTAGACACTCAACTACTATTAAGTGTGAATGTAAAACGCCATTTAAAGTGAATTCTGACAGTTGCATGGTTGTGAGCATGCCTTTGCATTCTTGAAAAGTGATTTCCGAGTGGAAGACGCACTTGCGCGCCACAGGTGCCAACTAACACTAGGCAAATGTTTCAGACACAGCAACAGCAGCACAAATCATGACACCAGCAATGAACTAAGCAAAACAAAATATATAACTCACACCTTGAAGGCAATATCAAAATACTCATTGACCGAAGCGCACCGCTCCAGCACATTTCTCGACGTCCCGTTTTTAAACCCATTCTCCATCAGTGTTGCTTTTTTGATTGACATCGCGGAAACAAATGACGAGGATCTTGCTTTCGATGTTCTTCTCAAGACACGCCGGGTGACTAGATCACAAACGCATCACATAGTGCATCTGAAACGCGCCCAAACTTCTTCAGATGCTGGCGGAGGGTGAGGATAGATCAGTGGACATGAAGGAACCAAGAAACACAAGGAAATGCATCTATCCGAAAAGCGTCCTCTTCAGCATCATAAACGCGCAAAGACGCAAAACATGATGGTCATCGTGCAGTTGCGCGCATAATCACACAAGGCAAAGATGCATATCGCTCCACAACACATATGAGCAACAGGCTCCCGTGGGTCGAGCACACACAGGTGCAAGATCACATCTGATCACACTGATTGAGAGGAGGAGACCGACCAATGACACCCATCAAGCGACGCGACTAAACCAGACGCGCCCATTATAATCTGCGAGCTCTGGGTGCCGCGAACGCGCTGCCTCCTTGATTACTATAGGAGCGCTGTGGTTTCGTCGCGTCGCGACGCGTCTGTTAAGCGTCAAATATGTTTTCTATGTGACAAAAAAACATTCTACGTGCAGGGGGCGCTTAAAGGCTCAGAAAGCTCAATCCCCCGTTTAACCTTCTTCAAATCCCCGGATGTTTTTAGGTTTATCAGAACCATCTGTACACCTGAACGTTTAATCGTTCCAACGTATTCGTTTTAAGCACTGACACCTGAAATACAAATGAAAATCCCAGCGCGCAAATGCTAATATTTACATTAAATGAAATGTCATCGCAAACGAAAGCGATTGGTTGATCCTTAACACCGCGGTGAAAAGCAACGCGTACCATGTGATATCCCTAGCCGTTTAAAAAGGGGATATTAAGGTCTATTCATGACTGAATAATGATACTAATGAATTTTAATAACATATGTGATATTGAAAATACTAATTCGACCGTTAAAGTTTAAGAACGGTTGTTTAGAAACCTCTTAACTGACAAAGTAGATACATATTCCGGGCTATGAAGCCCCGCCCTTTTCGTAATCCTGTTTAGTTTAACCGTCATTCTACCAGTTTGTTCAACTTCTATGAGAGAGTTTCGCTGAGTATAATTATGGTTTGTCGCGACGCTTGCGCCAATGCAGATGAGGTTTGACAAAATGCTGCCCATTGTAATATAGCTGTTTGTAAATAATACTTATTTTAGTCGAGCCTGCCTAATAACTTGTAATAACCTGTAATATGCATCTTGCTGTTTCATTCATGTTCATGTGTATGAAAACAGGTCTTTGAAACCATTAAGGAAGTATAAAATGTAATTATTCCAATGGTATACTTTGTAACTTTTACAGTTTGGTGATACAAATTAATTGAGCTATAATTTCTGTTTTAAAATCGTGTGTTTAGTCCGCTCTCTACTGGCCAATGAGTGTAATAACATCAACTCTCATCACAAAACCATAAGGGTAATTTTTTTTTTGATGTATGGTTTGTTAGGATAGGACAATGTTTGGATGAGATACAGCTATTTGAAAATCTGCAATCTGAGAGTGCAAAAAAAATCAAAATACTGAGAAAATCACCTTTAAGTTTGTCCAAATGAAGTTCTTAGCAATGCATATTACTAATCAAAAATTAAGTTTTGATATATTTATGGTTGGAAATGTACAAAATATCTTCATGGAACATGATATTTACTTAATACCTTAATTTTGGGCATTAAAAAAGTGATCATTTTGACCCATACAATGTATTTTTGGCTATTGCTTCAAATATACCCATGCTAGTTAAGGCTGGTTTTGTGGTCCAGGGTCACATATAATAACATCAGAACAGTCTTATAATAAACACTCAACATTTGCTTTAATAACCATTGATGTTTAACAGTAGCCTATTATTTTGTTCCTGTTATGATCTGCAGGATGGCTGGAAGGGCCAGTGATGTATTCATGCATGTCTTTAACCTCAGTCTTGGCACCTTGCTGCCTAAATAGGTATTTAATTGTGAACAGAAAATTCATATTTCCAGAGTATACTCTGCTCATATTCCGCACGCATATTAATCACTCTGTTTCATGCACAAAAACGCTGAGACTAATTACAAAATATGATGGAAAAAAAAACAACAAACAGTGATGATCCAACCGAGGCCAGACAGATCCCTCTGTAATTATAATCAGAGCCTGCAGTAAAATGATCATTATCATATTATTGTAATCAGACGCTCTGCGTTGAAAAAGCCCAGCGGCTCTCTGCAGGGAGTTATGACAGTAGATAGAGGAGCCAATGCAGCAGGCAGAGCGGACAAGAAAGCTACTGATATTTGTGTCAATCAATATTTTCAACATTTGTGTGTTTTTAATTTAAATAGTAACATATTTAGATGTGAGCCTGGACCACAAAACCAGTCCTAAGGGTCAGATTTTATATACATCACAGACAATGTTTTTTTTTTAAAATACATAATAAATAAGATTTCCATTGACGTATGGTTTGTTAGGATAGGACAATATTTGGCCAAGATACAGCTATTTAAAAATCTAGAATCTGAAGGTGCAAAAAAAAAAAAAAAAAAAATCTAATTTTTTTTTTCAGTTGCCCAAATGAAGTTCTTAGCAATTCATATTACTAATAAAAAATTAAGTGTTGTATTTTTTGTGCGATGCATTTTTTGCGGCTACTAATATACAGTCAAGCATGAAATTATTCATACCCCTGGCAAATTCTGACTTAAAGTTACTTTTATTCAACCAGCAAGTTTTTTGTTTTTTTTTTTTGACCGGAAATGACACAGGCTTCTCCCAAAAGATAATAAGATGATGTACAAGAGGCATCATTGTGGAAAAATATATTTTTTCAGCTTTTATTTACATTTGAACAAAAAGTGGCATGCCCAAAATATGCATACCCTTTGCAAACTGTCACAGTCTATGGGTAATCCAAAGTTCTATACCATTCCAAATAGTCCAAGCTGTTCTAAAGCATCCTAATTACCCTGATTCATTGGGAACAGCTGTTTTATTCAAATTAACAGGTGAAAAACAGAAGCTCTCTGCTGTTGGTTTGTGGACAGTCATGGCTAAGACAAAGGAGCTCACTGAGGACCTGCGGCTGTGTATTGTGGCTGCTCACAAGTCAGGAAAGGGCTATAAGACCATATATAAATGTTTTGAAGTTCCAGTGGCTACAGTGCAAAGTATTATTAAAAAATACAAAATGTTCTGCCACAATGATGTAGTCTTTTTTTAGCAAAAAAAAAGGAGAAGCCTTCAACCCTAAGAACACCATCCCCACTGTCAAACATGGTGGTGGGAACCTAATGTTTTGTTGCCGTTTAATCACAGTAAACGGCAACATGAAAAAGGAGCAATGCATCAAAATTCTGAACAACAACATCAGGCAGTCTGCTGAGAAACTTGGCCTTGGGCACCAGTGGACATTTCAGCTCAACAACGACCGAAAACACAGCAAAAGTGGTGAAGAAATAGTTATCAGACAAAAACATTGACGATTTGCAGTGGCCCAGCCAGAGTCCTGACTTACATCCAATTGAGAATCTGTGGAGGGAGCTAAAGATCAGGGAGATGTCAAGGAGACCCTCTAACCTGAAAGAGTTGGAGCTCATCGCTAAAGATGAATGGGCAAAAATACCAGTGGAGACATGCAAAATGCTGGTCAGCGATTATAGGAAGCGTTTGATTGCTGTAATAGCCAATAAAGGCTTTTCTATTGATTATTGAGAAGGGCATGAATAATTTTGGACATGCCACTTTTTGTTCAAATGTAAATGAAAGCTGAGAAATATTTTTTTACACATTGATGCCTCTTGTACATCGTCTTATTATCTTCTGGGAGACGACTGTGTCATTTCTAATAATAAAAAAAAACTTGCTGGTTGAATAAAAGTAACTTTAAGTCAGAATTTGCCAGGGGTATGAATAATTTCGGGCTTGACTGTACCTGTGCTACTTAAGACTGGTTTTGTGGTCCAGGTCACATATAAGGTTAGCATGACAGAGGAAATCATCTGAAACATTCGCTAACTTAACCTGTTTTTATTTATTGCATTGTATTTGCTCCTGTGCATTGTATTTTCTGCATGTAGAAAACAAATATCACCTGAGTGTCCTGAGAAAACATTATCTGTGATCTTCTGCAGAGAGTCTCACCGTAAATCCGATGCCCACAGTCGCAGAGAAGGATCCTGAGATGAATTTTCCCTGGTCAAACTGCACTAACAGCGACGTCTTCCCCACGCCGCTGTCTCCAACTAGTATGGTCTGCAACAGACAGACATGAGCAGATGCACAAACAGATGGAGGGTCAAATGAAGATAAAGGTATTTATTTGCTTGTCTCTACTCATGCGGTTCCTCTGTTAGTAGTTCACTTTCAGAACAAAAATTTACATATAATATATTGTACTCACCCCCTATTTAACCCAAAATGTGTATGTCTTTCTTTCTTCAGTCGTAAAGAAATTATGTTTTTTGAGGAAAACATTTCAGGATTTCTCTCTATATAACAGACTTCTATGATGCCCCCGAGTTTGAACTTCCAAAATGCAGTTTAAATGCAGCTTCAAAGGGCTCTAAGGAAGAAGGGTCTTATCTAGCGAAATGATTTCTAAAAACATTTACAATATACTTTTTAATCTCTACACAAGAGTACACACAGAGCTAGACAAGACGAGCATTTGAGGTTAAAAAGTATATAAATTGTAATTTTTTCTAAGTTTTGCAAGATAAGTCCCTTCTTTCCTCGGCTGTGATCGTTTAGAGCCATTTAAAGCTGAATTTTAGAAGTTCAAACTCGGGGGCACAATAGAAGTCCATTATATGGAAGGAAATCCTGAAATGTTTTCCTCAAAAAACATAATTTCCTTACGACTGAAGAAAGAAAGACATAAACATCTTGGTTGACAAGGAGGTGAGTACATTATCTATACATTTTTGTTTTGAAAGTGAACTACTCCTTTAAGGAGAACTGACTTCATACATCCACTAAAATCACAGAAACACCAGCTGATTAAAAGCACTGAGAACAAATGATGAAGAAAAGTAAAGTTAATGAAGAGAAAACATCCTGCAGCCTTTAAACACAGATGCCACTTAGTTTGCTATTATGTTGTCTAGGCTAAATTCACATTGCCACAACAAACTCCAACAAACATGGTTCATTAAGTTGGTAACTGTTTGACTTTCTTTCTTCTGTTGTGCATAAAAGAAGATATTTTGAAGAAATATTTTCTGGTCACAGTTTCCATACTGTGGAAGTCAATGGCTACCGTCAGCTGTTTGGCTTTGAGTTAAAAATATCTTCTTTTGTGTTCAAAAAAGAAATTCTAACAAGTTTGGAACAAGATAGGGGTGAGTAAATGACAGAGTTGTCATTTTTGGATTAACTATCCCTTTAATATTACATATAGTCTATGCTAAAATTACAGTGTAAAGTGCATGCATGACATGAGCAAACGTTCAGTCAAGTGACAAACCCAGGGGAATTATTAAATGTCTTGATTTCCCCTTCACTGCATTCTCAGATCTTGCAGAGCATGATTTCTGTCGCACAGCTGAACTGTGATGAATAAATAAGCCTGAGCTTTAGTATGGGGAGAGATGATCATAGCTAGAGTTGTAACGACAGATTAGTCACTTTCATGTTGACACCTGCTACTGGCGTCAACAAGAATTAGTTTTGGGGGGACAGAAAGCAGCTCCGCACACTCTCACAGCTTTCTCATCAAGACAGTCAGGGTGTTTGTTAATGGAGCAGGCATCACTAGCATGTTGCTCATATTTGAGGAGGGGTATGTTATTACCATGGCTTATGGCTGACAGATAATAAAATGGGTGAAAAATCCTATAGATGTCTAAAAAGGACCATGTCATATTTACAGACTAGAATATCATTAGTGATATTGCACCTAGAAATGGAATATGCTAAAAACAGTCCTTACACACTGGGAAGTTCCCAGAACAACCACTTAAAAGAAACAAGACACTGTACACCTTAGCAAGTCAATCAGAATACACCAGCAACCACATTAAAACATGATAAAATCTTCTCAGTTGCACTTTATTTTACAGTATGTGCATTTACCTATACTTACACGTAATGACACGATGCCATAGAAGAACCGTTTTTGGTTCCACAAACACCCATTCAGTCAAAGGTTCTTTAAAGAACCATTTCTTTCTTACCTTTTTATAATTTGAAGAACCTTCTTTTGTTACAAAGAACCTTTTGTAAAACAGAAAGGTTAGTGGCCAATTTCTTCCAAAATTCTTACAGACATCTAGGGCAGGGGTGCCCAAACTCGGTACTGGAGGGCCAGTGTCCTGCGTAGTTTAGTTCCAATTTGCCTCAACACACCTGCCAGGAAGTTTCTAGTATGCCTAGTAAGAGCTTGATTAGCTGGTTCAGGTGAGTCTAATTGGGGTTGGAGCTAAACTCTGCAGGACATCAGCCCTTCAGGACCAAGTTTGAGCATCACTGATCTAGGACCGTGAGTCGAACATGCCCACAGAGTTTTGTTCCCATCTGCCTCTACTAACCTTGTCTAATAGGTGCCCAAAGTTGGCTGATGGTGGACATGTTTTTTGAGACACACAAATGTCCTCAAAGATCATTGAGGCACATTGAAATAAGAATATATAAAAACAGCATACCAGTTTAAGTCAATCGGTCTAACGGTTGAGTAGTTTCAGCCATACTTATAGGTGTTTTTATAGGTGTTTTAGTAAAAGTGGCTCCGCCCCTTACGTATGGTTGGCATCCCGTCACAACGGTGAGTCACAACAATTATAAATGTTTGGTTCTGATCGGGTGAAACCCCTGGGACAAGTTCGCAAAGGGAGTTTTTTCCAAAAATCCCAAATTTTGCAGCTTGGTGAGAAGGTGACCACAGTTGGTGCGATTATTCGCAAATGGAAGCAACACAAAATAACTGTCAATCTCTCTCGGTCTGGGGCTCCATGCAAGATCTCACCTCGTGGAGTTTCAATGATCATGAGAACGGTGAGGAATCAGCCCAGAACTACACGGAAGGATCTTGTCAATGATCTCAAGGCAGCTGGGACCATAGTCACCAAGAAAACAATTGGAAACACACTATGCTATGAAGGAATGAAATCCTGCAGAGACCGCAAGGTCCCCCTGCTCAAGAAAGCACATGTACAGGCTCGTCTGAAGTTTGCCAATGAACATCTGAATGACTGAGAGGACAACTGGGTGAAATGTTGTGGTCAAATGAGACCAAATACAAATAATCTTTGGCATCAACTCAACTCGCCATGTTTGGAGGAGGAGGAATGCTGCTTATCACCCCAAGAACACCATCCCCACCATCAAACATGGAAGTGGAAACATTGTGCTTTGGGGGTGTTTTTCTAAGGGGACAGGACAACTGCACCGCATCAAAGAGACGATGGACGGGGCCATGCAGGGGCCAGGGCATTGAAAATGGATTGTGGATGGGTATGACACAAAACACACAGCAAAGGCAACAAAGAAGTGGCTTAAGAATAAGCACATTAAGGTCCTAGAGTGGCCTAGATAAAGTCAGCCTCGAACCCTTAATGACTTGGAGAGGATCTGCAAAGAGAAGTGGGACAAAATTCCTCCTGAGTTGTGTGCAAACCTGGTGGCCAACTACAGGAAACTCCTGACCTCTGTAATTGCCAACAAGGCTTTTGCGAAGGGGTCAAATACTTATTTCCTAAGCCCCTACAAGCTACCTAGAAATGCCATAAAGGTCATTGCACACTGAGTCTGAAATTTTCGTTTGTGTTTTTTCCGCATTCATCATCCTTTTCTATCGAAATGCTTTTTACGAATGCAAAAACGCAGAAAATCGAACCTGATCCAAACTTTTTTTGACGGACGAAAGTTTTGGAGGCAGTGCGTAAACGTGATTGACACAACATGAGGTTGTTGTTTTTTTTTAACGTGTGAAAATTTTGGACAAAAATTTCAGACTCAGACCTTAGTCTGCATGTCCACCAGAGCATTTTTCCTGAGGCTTGCGTATTTTTTAATCGTTTTCAATAAGCTGTGGCTTTTAAAGCTGAGTGCTGTGCGGCCTTAGTTTTTTTCTTTCCCCAACAATTAAAGCATGTTAAACTTTGGGTAAAACGCAGTGCTCATCACTGTTTTAGTCAGCCGTCCAGTCACAGTGGAGGAGGGGTGGAACAAATTTCACACCTACCAATCACCACACTCTGCTTGTAAAACAGCAAAAGATGACAACAAGAAGCACATCAACAGAGCAAAATCATTTAAAACAAGGGCCAGAACTCATATACTAGTAACACTTTTGCGGATATTCCATATCATAGCGAGCCGCCTCTACTAAAATAATGCTGCACCTCAGAAGTGCTCTTAAGCGCTCACATCTAGGCATGTTCAGCTGCCTTTGGTGGACACGTGGCTTAACATCTAGTTGGAACACCCTCGCAAGCACCCAGGCTACTTTAGCATTGTGATTGTGAGCTTTGAACAGAGTTCAGCAATCACTGATATGACAACACTCCCTGTTTCTATCTTGGTTTCACACTTGCCCCGTTTATAAGCCTGATGTCCTGTGGCACAGGGCAGCACGCCGCGTCTCTGCAGCGACTGAGGACGTGGGTGTCATCCTGCTCTGGTTGCCATGGTTATCACATCCGGTCGAGCGTCTGGCCAGAGGCTGCAAAAGCACATGTGGCTCGTTCATGACATTTATCAGCTGGAGGGCAGATGGATGGTTGTGCTCCGCTCGGTTTAATATAGTGTCTTACTATGTTGCCCTGTGTTTTAATGAAATCCAGCTCTCCTCCAGTTCCTACAGTGAGTACATGCCTCAGGTTCAGTCTCGCACAATCCTGAGAGGACGTTTAGTGACTCTTTGTGTG
Source organism: Garra rufa (assembly GCF_049309525.1). Taxonomy (NCBI): domain Eukaryota; kingdom Metazoa; phylum Chordata; class Actinopteri; order Cypriniformes; family Cyprinidae; genus Garra; species Garra rufa. The sequence continues at coordinate 57,005,006 of NC_133361.1, forward strand.
TTCAACTGAGAGGTATTTGATGATCGTTTAGATCTTCAGAGTTTCGTGAAATAATCAAATGCATTGAGTCACACAGAAATGGTTTGCACTGCTAAACAAACAAATACCTGTGGGATGATTTTAGGAGATGAATCGTGTCGAACACTGAGCCCCTCAGGCGATCAAACTCTATTACTATTTCATACAGAACTCATCCATCTGATATTCCTTATGTCCCTCATCACGTATTCAGCTATGAAATGCTTGATTAAGGAAGAACACAACGGAACAAACACAGAATGCTATTACCATGGCAACACACCCATTTCCAGAGCCAAAGCACTACAGTCTCTCCTTCAGTATATGTAGTAAAACACTTCATTGTTACAGTTTTAGTGTACCTCTAGGATGTTGCAGCTTATTTGTTATATTTGAACTCAGAAATGCAAAAACTTTTTCTAAGCAGAACTGTGTCACAGTTGACTAGACCAAACCAAATTGGGCTTATTAAGAAAATTTTGCCAGCATTTCAATAATAGAAAACAACAACAGAGAAACATGGATGCGTTTACTCAGAGGAGCTGATGTGCTTCACATCTCATGTTTCTTTAATAAACTCATTTCCTGTCATCCTTCCTTACCACATCCACTTACATTTTGAAAAATATTTTTTAAAAGCAAATGACAATGATTGAAATGAGCTTGATTCTGGGTTTTTGTCAATATTAAAAGCCTATTTAAAAATGTCTCTGTGATATTCTGGTCTTTAGACATGGCTTGGATCCCTCCTGTGGTACTTTGAGTCTGTTTTATCAAAATTATAATTGCTTAAAAATATAATAACACATCTCAATCAAGCCAAATGATTTGAAAAAACACAACTGGTGTGGGATACTTTTTTGAAGTTGTTATATTCTTTACTGAAGATTGTATCCTTTTGGATAGCTGGTTTCACAGGGTTTGCTGGTTGTGTTAAGAAGTTTCTTTTCTCTTTCGAATCATCTACAAATAGCATACACTCAAAAAAAAAATTGTTCAATGAACATGATTTAATCATAGCACCCATTATGCATCTAAACAAATCAAATAAACTTGTAATGATTTGAATGTTATTTGAATGGCATTTTAACAAACTCAAAATGTTTGTATCGTGTTAGTCTAATAACACGTATTCACTCAATGTCACTAGAGCAATTCAATTCAACAAAATTCTGCTTTGTTACATCTACTAGTTAATGTCTTATTCATGTATGGTTTTGATAGTTTAATTAATACTATCTTGTTGTTTCAATGAGATTTGTTTTAGGTGATGGGACTAAGAACCTTTCTGGGTGTTGTAGCCAATCAGAACTTATCCATAACTCCCATCATGCATTGCGGCATGAATAAATTATGAGCTGAATTGTCTTTGTAATTTCTTTTATTACTACTATTTTCTTTTGTTTTTATATGACTTTTTAGTAGCTTGTTTTGCAGTGTTCAGAGTTGATCTGTTTATCTGAATATGCCGTTTGTCACCTTTGTTGAGATTCATGGGCTGGTTCTTGATGTCTGTGTGCCTATCTGAAACACTCTTTTTAAAAAAAACAAACAAACAAAAAAAACAGGTTGTAAAAAATCTTTCCAAAATGTATAGGAAGTGCTGGATCTTCTGCTGTGGATTGTCAAGGCTATTACAATAAGCAAAAAAAAAAAAAAAAAAACCTAATTTAGAGATTAGATACTAGGTGATTCAAGTCAAACAAAGAATATGCTAAAACATAATCATCACCTGATGATGAATCATCACATGAGCTTTTGGCTTGTCTGGCTGTTTTAACTCAAATACAGCAGCCAAACAAAATCTAGTAGGGCCTATTAAAGATTTAAGGGTCAAGAGCCCAATTAATGAAAACATTGACCACTGGTTGCTTAAAAATTTTGGTTTTCTCCTTTGGTGATTCTGCTTATTAACATCAGGTGTCTTCAGTGTTTATATGTGTCCATACTCAGTGTTAAATTAACACCGGGGATTTTGCTGTGTGGATGGTAAAAATAGCATTACGCTAGCTACATTAACGTACAAACAGAAAAACGAGTGCATGGTGTGTTCGACTATGCATTCTTTGCAGTAATGCGCGGGTTGATCCGAAATGAGCGGGTGCCCGCAGTTACGAGTCATCCAAAAATATTTTTAATGATATTCGGGTCGCGGTCGGTCGGGTCGTTTGAAATAAAGATGCCAATTAAACCTTTGTAATTTATATAGTACTAGACACAATTTTCTATGAAATATATAGGCCTACACTTTATTGGCTGAATAATATTTACCTTTTGAATGTTGAGCCTTATTAACTGTAGAATAAATGCTGACGCGGGACAAAATGCCCGATTTCCCAACATGTTGAACTGAGCAATGCCATTGTACCGTTTTAATAGGCTACTTTAAAAAGCATATCTCAGTAATGTCAGTTTTATGTATTTTCTGAGAGGGGGTGGGATTTTTGTTGGGAAAGTCGTGGGAGAGACGCACACTTCGATTAGACTGGATAAACACATGCAGCATCTTAATTGTTAAGAAAATGGTATTCCTAATAAATGTCTCGAATATTTTGATTATGTCCAATGCTTCTCTTTCTTTTTGGAATTATTAGACACATTTCACTATGTCTTTTCAAATGCCTAGGTCTGTTTAATTTCCTTAATTATACAATTTCTAGCTCTGTTTTAAACGTTTATTCAAGCAATAATATATAAATTATCTCATGCTTGTTTAAAACCAGGGATTAAAAACGAATTCCAAGTAAAAACGGTATTTTTCTTTACATTTCCAGAGAGCGAAACAAACAAAATTAAACATTACTTAATAAATATGAATAAAAGCACTATAATTTCCTTATTCATTTGATACAACTATTATAGCTATACAAATAGAAAATAATATTATTTTATCATATTCGTGATTCCTGAATTTATATATGAAAACTTCGTTTTGAAGTGCATTCAGTTTGTATAAGAAAAGTCGTTAACCTAGCCTATTAAGTTCATTTAATATTCTTGATAATTTTTTAGAAGTTAAAAGTTAAGAAAAAATGAATTAGCTTGTAGTCTATATATATTTAGGGCTATAGGCTAATATTTTTCTTAACTTTTATTACACTGTAGATCGAAATAAAATAATTATTGATCATATTTAACATCGGAGAATCACTGACATAATTTAGAGCGCTTCAAAAAGGAAACTATTTAAATCTGTATAAAGGAAAGACAAAATAAATCACAACAAGAACAATCTGAATTTTTCTTGTAATCAAGAACATGTCTTTTGACAAAATTAGCCTACCTAATTAATGCCGAATGATGTTTGACAGTGAATGCGCCTCCACCGCAGCCGCATATAATCGCTGCTGTCAGTCGCATACATTAAACATGCGGGTCAGGAAGCGGGTCGGGTACAATATTTACTTTTTTGTTTTTTTGCGGTCCGAGTTGCGGGCGGGTTAGTTGAAAACGTCGGTCGGGTTCGGGTTGTTTATACATTGACCCACGCATCACTGAGGCGCAATGACTCATCAGAGAGAGTTGTTGATATGAAGCGTTTCGGGCTCATTGAATCAACAAGTGCTGATCTAATTCATTTGATTATTTCTTAATTTAGTTACAACTAACAAAAATAAATCATTTAACAGAAGTAAACTCGTTATATTCTTATTAATCAGACATATTTGTATTTTGCAAATCAAACAAGTGACTATTTGACTTTTTTGAGTGCAGTTTGCTACGCAGTAAATACTTTTCCAAACTGATTTACACTGCAATCCGAGTACATTCCAAAAAATAAAGGTTCTCCCTTGGATGTTTGCAGCACTGTAAATACAGTAAAGAATCTTTCCAAAAGCCCTGGTTTGTGTTCTCATTGTGAACATATGAACAATCCCACAAAATCCCCATCACAGACAAATCCCACAAATACATTTAAATCATCTTTTTTTAAGCATGAGTCAACACAATCTTGACTACCTCTCTGAATGAATACAACATCTCCACCTCCATGGACCAAAGGTGGGTGTGTAATTTATGCAGCCGTGTACAGCACTGTACTGGTTTATTCTTACAGCTCTCTGGCACTGACTGTGAGGCTGGTGGGTGTGTGACTTCCTGTACAAGAGCCATAATTACAGCTGATTAGCTTTTAGAAAATAGAAAGCAGCAGAAGAGAGACAAAAGGACAGACAGAGAGACAAAAGGACAGATGGATGGACGGACGGATAGGCGCAGTACATAGATAGGGTGATGGACAGACAGACAGACGGACAGACTAGATAGATAGACGGGGGACAGACAGATGGGGACAGATAGACAGGTACAGTACATAGATAGGTAGATGGATAGACAGACAGATGGATGGACGGACAGATGGATGGACAGATAGCCTGACAGACAGACAGACAGACAGATGAAAGGATGGACGGGGGACAGAAAGACAGATGGGGACAGATAGACAGGTACAGTACATAGATAGGTAGATGGATAGACAGACAGATGGATGGACGGACAGATGGATGGACAGACAGACAGACAGACAGATGAAAGGATGGACGAGGGACAGAAAGACAGATGGGGACAGATAGACATGTACAGTAGATAGGTGGATGGACAGACAGACAGACAGATGGATGGATGAACAGATAGCCTAACAGACAGATGGACAGACAGACAGATGAATGGATGGACGAGGGACAGAAAGACAGATGGGGACAGATAGACAGGTACAGTAGATAGATAGGTCGATGGACAGACAGACAGTTGGATGGACAGAGGGACAGATAGACAAGTAGATGGATGGATGGATGGACGGACAGCCAGACAGATGAATGGGTGGACGGGGGGCAGAAAGACAGATGGGGACAGATAGCCTGACAGACAGACAGATGAATGGATGGACGGGGACAGAAAGACAGATGGGAACAGATAGACAGGTACAGTAGATAGACAGACAGACAGACAGACAGACAGACAGACAGACAGACAGACAGACAGATAGATGGATAGATGGATAGATAGACAGACTGACTGACAGTTGGATGGACAGAGGGACAGATAGACGGATGGATGGAGAGACTGATGAAAAGACAGATGGACAGATAGATAGATGGATAGACAGGGATAAATAGACAAGTAGATGGATGGATGGACAGACAGGTAGATAGATGGATCGATGATGGACGGATGGATGAATGGATGACAGGGACAAAAAGAAAAGTAAATGGATGGATGGACAGACAGATGGACGAACGGACAGACTGACAGAGAAATGGATGGACAGGCAGGTAGATGGATGGACGGACACAGCCAGACTGAGAGACGGATGGGATGGACAGACAGACAGATGGATAGATGGGGACAAATAGACAGGTACAGTAGATAGATAGGTAGACCAGCAGACAGATAGACGGATGGACAGACAGACAGACAGACAGACAAACAGATGACGCACAGATGGATGGATGGACAGGGGAACAGATAGACAAGTAGATGGATAGATGGATGGACGAGAAACCGATGGACAGATAGACAGACAGGTAGATGGACAGGTAGATGGATGGACAGATGGACAGACAGACAGACAGACATGTGGATCGATGGATTGATGGACAGGCAGATGGACAGATAAATGGATGGATGGACGAACAGACAAGATAGATAGATATACGGACGGCTGCCAGATGAATGGGGGACAGATAGGCAGGCAGATAAGAGGACAGTGGTCACCTTATGCACAAGCTCTTCATTGTATGCGAGGAGGAGTGTGCTGCTGGAAAGCGTGTGTCCGTCCTCTGTGTCCGTGTCCACTGGAGAGGAGCAGTAAGCACTGTCAGGATAAGCAGTAGAGGTCGACCGATGTATCGGTTTTGCCGATTAATCGGCACCGATAGTTGATTGGCCGAACTATCGGTTATCGGCAAAAATCCTTGCCGATAGTTTTTCCGGGTTGCGTTCTTTGCTGAAGCTGCTCACGCTCCGCTGTCATGGAGTATGAGAGGTTATACGAGAGGTTATATGAGAGGCCCTAGACCAATGTTTAATGCCAGGATTGTTACCATATATTTGTATTGATTTATATCCAGCTGTTTATATTCTTAGCCAGCAAAGTTGCAGGTGTAAAAACATGAGAAAGCAAACTGTGTTCATTCAGCCGACAAAATCAGTCACAGCGCGCCATAGTTTTACATTACACATCTTTCCTACATCGTTCATAAAGATTGCATTTAAGCAAACTATTTGTATTTCTGTAGCTCTAATTAAGTCTGTATGCTTAATACAGAGCTATAATTTATGTTTTAGCCTTTTCTTCAGGCCGTTAAAGCATGGTGAGTTTGCATCTTGTTACGCACTTTATTTCACAATGCCATTTTCCTGTTCCTATTTGATTTTAATAACTGATCAACAAAAATATCTATTAAAAATTAAGATAAAAATAATACAAAACGAAATTCGTTAAAGAAGGGATTTTCCACAAATAAAAACGTACGAAGTTGTCAAAAATTGTGTCTGACCCTCTCCAATTCTCCTGGCGTATTGCCGTCCAATTCATACCACGTCCTTTATGACATTTACAAATTACACAAACTTCTTTCGTAATTAACATATTAAACTGAAACAAAACAAAAACAAATAATATTTTAACATAAATGTAAAACAGAAAAGAAATTGTTTCTGAAATGGCTGCAATATAGATCGCACTTTCTCTTTCCGTTTCATGTTTAAACTAACCTTTGCCGCTTTTTTGATCATTCTTGAAGTAAACATTTGCCCGTTTGGTGATTAAATAAACTGTTTTAGATTTATGCTTGAACTATACAACGCGTCCTGTGTGTGTGTGTGATACCTGCAAGTTGTCCGCGCAACACAGCGCTGCACTTTTGTTCGGTTTCATTAAAGGGTGGGTGAAAAATAGATTCTCCGACGCACCTCAATCCTCTCTTCAATGAGCGTGTGTTTTTCCGGCATATGGCACGCGTGCGCGTCAGAAACGCGGCTGGCTTCATTGCACAGAATTTCCACAGTGAGCTAAGTGTATTGTTTGACAGTGTGAGCTATCAATCGCAGTTTTTGACTTTACATGTGCCTTCATTTCTGCCGTTTATAATGCAGTACTATTAGATGCACTGACAGACTTTCAATTGCTCTTTGTGTTTGTTCGTCCTAAAAAGCTTGATTGCAGATGCAGTTAAATGCACTTGGATTTTCAAATACTTTTATACGAAACTGATGTACACACAGTCAGTTATGTTTTCAGAGCAGGACAAAACATCTGATACATCGAAATAGATCTGTGCATTCGTTTGAATGCAGCCTGTTAAAGCAGCCTCTGTCTGATCTCATCTGTAATAATCAAACGAAAAAGAAAAAAACTATTTCTGTAAACTTGCCGACACTTAAAGAACACTAATTTTAAATAAGTAATTATTTTAAAAAGCAGCCTGCTTATATAATAAAAAAATGTTAAAATTTAAAGATTCCCACCCCTTTACAATGAGCCCATTTGTAACATCAACTAAGATTGATGAAAGCTGTAGAATAGAAGTGTTGTTCCTTGTTAAAGTGTTAATTTCAACATTTACTGATATGTTGTTAAATTTCGAAGTTCATTTTGTTAACATTAATGAACTATGAAATAACTTTAATGATCAATTTATAATTAATATTAATATTTTTATTCATTTACAAAGTATGGTTTAGTATTTATTTTTTTAAATAGTAGAGCACTATTTTAGTTGGCCTTCAATATCCATTTTCAAAAACTATCGGTTAATTAATCGGTATCGGCCAGCGTGGTCCAACCTAGCTATCGGTATCGGTAAAAACCAATATCGGTCGACCTCTAATAAGCAGGCTCTCCCTGCTCCACCGGCTCTAGGTCTGAAGTGTTCTCCATCATCAGCTCCATGTGTGAGGTGCTTCTCAACAGCAGATCTTTGACAGTCATTGAGATGGAGTCGCTCTCTCGTCTCAGAGATGTCACGCCAGCTCTTACCTTGTCTTGTCTCTGACTCATGCCTGGGATTCTTATAACCTGATGAAGTTTACGCCGTTAAATATTTCACAGCAGTGCTTCCTGTGGTGTGCAGCTCGGGACATGTTCACAACAATTGTGCTGTACACAACTGTGCTCACTGCGACATGTTTCGGGTCATTTATGCTGTGTTGAACCTTTTGAACTGTGAAGATTTTAAAAATGAATATGGTTGTGCTGTAGTATAGCAAGTACTTGCTCTGTATATTCTGCTCAAACTCGATGTGTAGTTATTTTTTACTGGTTTTAAATGTAAAACTTGCTATTTAAACTGTACTAATACTTGCCTTCTGTGTTCTGGAGCTGGAGCATAAATAAAACATAAGGTGACTTGATTTCACATCTTTATTGTGCCATCATGTGTCATCTGTTGCTGCCCATCAGCCCTAAAAAAGGCTCTGGTTTAAAGTGTCTCAAACTTTCAGATTAAGACTGGTGTTCAAACTCCACAGAGACCCGGTGAGACTGATGATAAATGTAAAACAAAAGCTGAAGCAGCATTCTCAAGTTCTCACCGACAGGTTAAAATATGACTTTAAATACAAAAATAGCATTCATTCATTCACTCATTCATCCATTCTTTACATCCTAATTTCACTTGTTTCTTTTGATACCACAAACGCTTCACCGAAGCACGTACATGAAGAGATAAAGGACACTTTGAAACCTAAAACACAACAAAAACAGAGTTATCTAATCAGTAAATCAAACCTGAAACAACCCCTTCGAAACACGGGGGAGTTAAAATCTACCGTAAAAGAAGCTTTGCATTTGCCACATAAAAGCAGCATGTCGCACAAGACACATTTGTTTGAACTTATGTTTCTTAGTGTCTTCATTGGAAGGCGAGAAAGCAAAACCGTAACAACCAGCTATGACACATTAAAATGAAGACTGATTCCAATCTGAACTCTATTTTGAATTTAAAGGGACAGTTCACTCAAAAATAGTCAATTCTGTCATCATTTACTCAAACTTGTAGTTCCAAACCCAAATGAAATTCTTTCTTCAGTGGAACTCAACAGCAGCATTATCTATAAGCTAATGTTTTACATCCAAAATAGTACAAAGTCTACACTCTTAAAAATTAAGGTGCTTCACGATGCCATAGAAGAACCTTTTCGTCTAAATAATTCCATAGAGAACCTTTAACATCTGAAGAACCTGTTTCGCAAAGGTTCTTTGTGGCAAATAAGGTTCTTCAGATTATAAAAGGCCAGCAAGTTATTTGTGGAACCAAAAATGGTTCTTCTATGGCATCGCTTGAAGAACCTTTTGAAGCACCTTTATTCTTAAGAGTGTTTACGACTTATGCACTATATTTCAAAACGTCTGAATTTATACAACAGCTTTGAAAAATGAAAATTAACTTACGTCATTCCAACTTCGAAAGACAAATGAAGATACTTTCAATGAAACCTCCATTGAAATTCCATTCGACCAATTTTTAAGCTTCAAAAATGAATTAAAGGCATTATACAAGTATTCCAAGTGACTGCAGTGGTATCATCCCAATATTTGAAGTGACGCTTTGTGTGCGCAAAAAAATCACTTTTTCGTTACATTCTAAGCTGATTCTGCTTTAGGTCTTGGTTTATTTTAAGTGAATTTCTTGGTTACCACAGGTGAAAAAAAAAATGGTTAAAGTGCATTACTGAGCGCATTTCTCTCGTAAACCCATATCAGAGATAAATGCGGAAGTGGTTTGGATTTGGTTGAATGGATTTCAAATCGACTGACAGAAATTTTCCAGGTTTAAAAAAAACAAAAACAAAAACTTGTGTCTTAAAGGAAGTTCACCCAAAAATGAAAATTGTATCATCATTTACGTCCCCTCATGAGTTTATTTCTTCTTCTGAACACAAAAGAATATTTTGATGAATGTGGGTAACCTGATTGGTTTGGTTACCATTGACTTCCATTGTATTCTAGAAGAAAGCAAGGTTTGAAATGACAAGGGCGAGTAAAAATTATGTTTTCATTTTTGGTTGAACAAAGTAATTGACTGAAAATTATAACTTTTAAAACTGGTGTTTGTGCATGTTCAAGGTTGTCACATTAAGATTCAATGCATCAGCTTTGACATTGACTACTGGGTTTCTATCCAACTACTTTAATGGAAATGTAAATAAAAACCTTAGTGGAAATGGCTGATATGTGCATAAACTGAACACATTTTAGCTTAATTTTCAGAAATGTGCATAAAAATGTAAAATATTTTGCTGGGCTTTTGGTTCTTCCGTGTCTCGTACCTCAACGTAAAAAGTGGAAGCTTTGAACATGAATACAGTTGAGTATTCAGTCAAAAGTCAAAAGTTTTCATACACCTTGCAGAATCTGCAAAATGTTAATTATTTGACCAAAATAAGAGGGATCATACAAAATGATGGTTATTTTTATTTAGTACTGACCTGAATAATATACTTACACAAAATTACCCCGTGCAAAAGTATGCATACACTTGATTCTTAATACTGTGTTGTTACTTGAATGTGATATTTAGGCAAAATAAGTAGATGTACACATCTTCATTCTCTTCAAAAGTTTTCACCCCCTGGCTCTTCATTCATAGCGTTTCTTTCTGGAGCGTCTGTGAGAGTTTAAACCTTCTGTAATAGTTCCATATGAGTCCCTCAGTTGTCCTCAGTGTGAAAAGATGGATCTCAAAATCATACAGTCATTGTTGGAAATGGTTCAAATACACAAAAATGCGGAAAAAGCAAGAATTTGTGGGACTTTTCGGAAGATTTCAGGCAGTTTAACTGTTCAGGACAAAGGGACTCATGAACAACTATCACTGAACAAAAAAACACAGCTATGGATCATTCAGGTAACAACACAGTATTAAGAATCAAGTGTATGTAAACTTTTGAACAGGGTCATTTTTATGAATTCAACTGTTATTTTCTCTTGTGGACTATATGTAAACATCTTTTATCTGAGATATCTTATTCAAGTCAGTACTAAATAAAAAACAAGATGCATTGTGTATGATTCCTCTTATTTCTGTAAAACAATTAACATTTTGCAGATTCTGTGAGGTGCTTGTAAACTTTTGACTTCAACTGTAAGTGCAAATGCGATTGTGTTTTTCAGAGAATAGGTTTGTTTGAAATATAGCACAGAAGTCTTTTTTTCATTCAATGATCTTAACATTACTTATAAAGTCTTCTTTTGGGTTCCACCAAAGAAAGTCATATCAATTGACATAATTTAGTGAAATACTCCTTTAAATTATGTGTACACAGAAGCAGCTAGTGTAACTCAAGTTTCGTGATTTTCTAGACAAGCTGCAGTTCAAGAAAGAGAGTGAGAACCAAACTCGTGGAAGACTAGAAATAAGTGTGAAATACTGTAACATGGTATACAAGCACAAGTGTATGATCTTCAGCAGGGTCAGATCTTCAGGCAGTCTAAAAAATGTCAATCCACATCCTCGTACTTTGCATTTGTGTGCGGCTGAGCAAACGCTGCAGTAAGGGACGAAACAGGTCCTCCGGATGAGGTGTTTTTCCAACTCAAAGGACATTCAACATGAAGACAAAGTCACAGTATTACAAAACTCAGACTCTTGTTTCCGGACGAACGGTTCTGTTAGTGTTTGTTTTAGTTGCTGTATACGATGATTCCATGCAGCTGAAAGACGTTAAGTGAACGTACGCATCAAATCCATTGGCAGAAATTTGTGAAGATTCTACAAGCTCCGCCTCCTCTGCTGAGACTCAGCCAATCAGGAGGAGCTCCGGCTTACAGTAAAGTGCACTTCTTCAATCTGCTTCTGAAGTTTTGATATTAATGCTTCAAAATAAGCATAGCGATACAGCTAGAGGACTCCAGCGACTTGCCTCCAACAGTTACAAATCGCAATTTTGAGGAAAATGTGCACAGTTTTTCGTTTTTCTTGTAACAAAGAATAAAAGTGTAAAATCGTTGAGATTTGGGTCTTTGTATCACAAACCCACACCGTAAACTATGTGCTAATAAGACTCCGAACCTTGTAACAACGTATTTAGATGACATCTGAACATTGATTTATAAAAGCAAGACTCACGTCCACATCTGGCAGTCTTCTTGTGCAAATTTAAAATTTTCTCTCGTAGATTCACCCTCAGCCAGCACCTGCCCTCAATAGAAGGTGCCTTGACTAGTAATGGGATGGTCTGAAAGACCACGACGACTCGTAAACATCACTCTTGTGGACTGTTCTTCAGGGCCTTCGCCGATTCGTTCGAGCTTGCAAGGCTACCTAATGCGACCGTCTTTTTTGACTTGCCCCAGTTCTGATTTGGGGTCAGGGGACAAGGAACTCCAAGAGGTTTTGGTGCAGAGTCCTATGGAGGGACAGGAGGAGGTCTGCTCAGAGCAAATGTCTCCCGTGACCCAGAAAGCCCCCACAGAGCTGTCCACCCAGGCCTCTAGTGGCTTCCCCACCAGGGTGGTCTTCTTTTGCGCCTCCTGCAGGGCGGGCTCACTGGGCGGCAGGTTTAAAACATGGGCGAGCTGCTGGAAGCTTTGCTCCAAATACACATTACCTGGAGGCCCTGCGTGTACCCAGCCATGGTCTTCTGAAGAGAAGAGGAGCAAATCAGTAAACAACAATGACTTCTGAAGGATCATGTGACACTAAAGACTGGCGTCTTGGATGGATTGGGATAGAGAGATTAGAATGGATTGGATGGATTTGGATGGAAGGATGGATGGATGGACTTGGATAGAAAAATTGGGATGATTGGGATAGAGAGATTGGTATGGATTGGATAAACGAATAGATGGGTTGGGATGGAGGAATGGATGGATTGGGATAGTAAAATTGGGATAGATTGGGATAGAGAGATTAGAATGGATTGGGATGGAAGGATGGATGATTGAGATAGAAGGATGGACTAGGATAGAAAAATTGGGATGATTGGGATAGAGGGATTGGTATGACGGATGGATGGTTTGGATGGAGGAATGGACGGATTAAGATAGAAGGATAGATTGTGATGAAGGCTTGGACTGGGATGATTGGGATGGACTGATAGATAGATAGACTTGGATAGAGAGATGGATGGATTGGGATAGAAAGATTGGGATGGACTGGATAGATGGATGATGAGTAATGATGCTGAAAAGTCAGCTTTGCACCACAGGAAATTACATTTATAAATATATTCAAATAGGAACTAGGGCTGTGCAATATGGACAAAATAATCATATTGCGATTTTTTGAACGAATATTGCGATTGCGATTTTATTTGCGATTTTTCTTTTTTTTCTTTTTTTTTTTGCTTTTTCAAACAAGCTACATACATACATTCTAAATGTATTCAGTGCACAAGAAGTGCATAACAAAACATTTCACAATGAAATAACAAAGTATTAAGTTTAATAAACAAAACTGTAGTAAAATTGCCTTTAAAACAGACAACATAAAATAAATTAGCCATGTTACTTTTTCCCCCGGTACTTTAGCCTACTTTGTGTAATAACGAAAACATTCATTTCAGTGGAAAAATAAGTCCAAAACTATCTATTTTAACATTTTGAGGGCTCTACAATCTTTTGCTTTTTTTTTTTCTTTATTTTATATTAATTTTATTTTTTATTAATTAATTCTCATTCTGAGTTCACCGTAGCCACCAGATCCAGTCCATATCCAGCTCAGATGGTGGTTCAACACCTAGAGATGACCTCTACAGGCCTGAATGTCATTGGAGACCACATCGACTAGATGAGCCCCAGAGACGGATCATTAATAAAAAACTCCTCACCTAGACCACAGGAACCAGATGAGTCCTTTGCAAATCTGACTTTGCTGCAACATGGAACTTTTGCACTATTGACACTATTGTCCTATTTAATACTGTAAAGTTGCTTTGACACAACCGGTATTAATTCTTGTGTTTTAATTTGTCTGATAATCAAAAAACATTTATTTATTTTTAATCAAATGAAAAATAAACCCTTTTAATTTTTGGCAAACAAACAGAAGTTTACTGTTAAAATCAATCATGGAAGAAAAATTATATTCAGTTTAAAACGTTTAAATAATAATTAAGTGGTTAATCTTGTTGTAATATTTATTTTTTTATCATATATATTGTTTTATGTAAATTATTTAAATAGGAATATATAAACACCTACATTATACTGTACAAATGTAATACAAGACTAATATTGTTCTGCTTCATATTAAACCATGCTTTTATTTTGACAGGTTGCCGTGAAGTTTCTGTGTGTACAGTAGGGATGCAACAATACAGTTAGTCCACGGTTCAATACATACCTCGGTTTTTAACAACGGTTTTCGGTTCGGTTCGGTTCGGTTCTGATATCTTGACACTTCAGTGTGTTTTTTTTTTTTTGGAACAAATTAACAAAATACTCCTGTAAACCTCTGCACACTAGATAAAGTGTGGTTTAGTATGTCTGCTTAATTTTTCTTTTGAGAGAGGTATAATTTTTTTTTATTTTTACGCAAAATAGAATGGGTTTCATTCATACTGGATGCCAGAGGGCGCCCTTGTGCAAAAAAACAACAAAAACACATCAAAGAAGTAGCGCTAATAACGTTCCGTTCCAGCTTCTCTAATATGGATAAAAGCATCGCTATTGCTGTAACTTATTAAAAACAAGATATAACGGTAAACGTTTTGAATGATGAAATCTAAGGACAATAAACACTCGTCTGCATTAATATATGGTTTATCTGTGTTCTTCAAGCCATCTCGGGTATTTTCATAAGCCATTGCTAATCGACATACATTGAATATGAGTATAGAATTTATCGTCTGCCTCATTCTGTGATGAGAATCCACATCAGATCACAACATAAGGAAGTTATTTCAAACACTCGACTGATGTTGTGAATTAAAAACAAGTTATAATGTTTTTGTAACTTGTTTTTATAACTTTTGTTGGACAACAGGTTTAGAAAGGCTTATCATTGCATATCATTAGAATGGAAGATGCTCTGCGTGCTGCGTTATTTTTTTCAAATATAAGAGGGGAAGCGTTTTCTCATTTCAGCACATGAAATCGTGGGCAAACATACAGCAAAATCCTAGAGAAATAAAAGGAAGATATTTAGATGCAAAACCGCAATTCACAAGCGCGTATTGAACCGTGGATGTCGTACCGAACGGTTCGATATTATATTGAGTATTGTGACATCCCTAGTGTACAGTATGATATGATGCTAGTTTTCTCAAATGAAACGGTAAAAGTGACACTCACAGCAGTTTTGGAGATTGAGTTTATCTGTTCATGTGAGATGCAAATGCCAAAAATTAGCGGGAGCGTCACGTGTGCTTCAGTCTGCATGTAAGTTAGTAAAGAAACTTACATGCAAACTCCGCCATTCATACATACAGAGGCAAAAGGAACATGCAGGATTCATTTTAAAACGGTCTTTTTGCATTTCAGTTTTCACAGACACTAGTCCATATCGCGATTTGAATTAAGTGACAAACCAACTTTTGATTTATTAATCCAAAAATCGACGAATTACGTGGCATTCAGCGCTATAGTAGATTAGGTTTTTATGAATGGAGTCCGCGATCCAGTCCGTGTTTTCTTGGAGGAGACATTGTAACCAAGCGACCATGAAGAGACAGAAATGACATGCCTTAGTGTAAATAATATAAATAACATAAGGCAATTTAGTTTGTTTAATAAAAGAACTATGTATAGACCTGTTCTATAGGAAAGATAACCTTAAATGACTTCTATTGTGATCTGGCACTATATCGAAAATAAAATGAACTTGACGTTCAAGGGGGGCGGGGGTGCCGTTGGGGGGATAGATAAAATCGCAGCCTTATGCGGTTTAGAAATCGCATGTGCTTAAATCGCGATTTTTTTGCGATTGCGGTTAATTGCACAGCCCTAATAGGAACCAGTTATTTTAAATCATAACAGTATTTCACATTAATGTCTCACCTGTGCGCAGGGGCTCACGTCCTTTGAAGGCCAGAGGCATGACCAGAAAGCGAGCTTCTGCTACGCGCTCCCACAGCCGTAGCACACGCACTGTCCACACTCCAGGCCTGAGGGGGCGCTGAAGCGGTGGCTTGTATTGCGTAAACTCCGCCTCAACATCTATGCTGATGTCATAGGAGGCTGCTACTATGTGCGCAGGGTCAATCCACACTATAGTGGCTGTCAGGTTGGGTCCACGAGCCCACTTCTGAACTGCCACCGGCTCATCTAGAGGTCCCATCACACCACCGAAGTTACGGAAGATTCGCTCCTTCGGGTCCCAATCAGTTCCGACCTGGTGCAAAACATCATGCACAAAACATACGATGATGAACTACAGAACGAATTCACTCTATTTTCTAAATACACATTTTGACCACAAGCTAGCCTTCAGATTTACCTCAATCCAATCCAATCAACAGCCGATGCATAGAAATAGTCCCTGCGTTTATTTCCAGGCAAACTATTTTACTTCAATATATGTTAAAATACATAAGAAATATCTGAGAAGAAAAAAATTGTGACTGTTGAGTATACCAAATCATTTACAATGATGTTCCTGTTCTCACCTCAAGATGTTTGAGGCGTTCAAACTCATGAAGATTGTGCTCCAGCTGCAGTGTTGCTTGAGGAACAGCCCACACCTCCAGCATCTCACGGGACCTGGTCACCACATTCTGCACCTCCTGCCTGACCAGGTAACCCTGAAAACGGTCATCATAAAAATACAGGTGCACCGAGACGGGGTAGCCAATGGGTTCAAACCTGTGGGTACAAAAAAAAAAAAAAAACAGTTAATCAAATTAATCATCTGATGACTGGAATGGAGAAGTGGATGGATGGATTGGGATGAAGGGGCTGGGATGGAGGGATATATTGGAGGGATGGACTGGATGGATTGATAGATGGATGGACTTGGATAGAGGGATGAATGGATTGGGATAGAAAGATTAGAATGAACTAGATGAATTGGATAAATGGACTGGATAGATGGATGGGTTGGGATGGTAGGATGATGGATTGGAATAGAGAGATTAGAATGGATTAGACTGATCGATTAGATGGATCGGGATGGATTAGATGAATGAGTTGTGATGGATGAACTGGGATGGAATGATGGATTTTGATGGAGGTATGGACTGAGATAGAAAGATTGGGATGGATTGGATAGAGCGATGGGTTGGGATGGAAAGGTGGATGGATGGATTGAGATGGAAGGATGGATGGACTTGGATAAAAAAAAATATATATGGATGGATTGGGATATAGCAGTGGTGCCCGACCTTGCTCCTGCATAGTTCAGCTTCAACTCTGATCAAGAACACCTGAACCAGCTAATTAATCTCTTAATTAATCAGCTTTGTTGGATCATGGCTGGATCTAAAGGCTGCAGGTAGGTAGATTTTCAGGAACAGGGTTGGGCACCCCTTGGGATATAGGGAATGAGATAGATTTGGATAGAAAAATCAGGATGGATTGGGAAGAGGGATAAATTGTGATAGAGGGATTGAGATGGAAGGACGGATGGACGAAGGGACGGATTGGGATGGAAGGATGGATTCTGATGGAGGAATAGTTTGGGATAGAAAGATTGATAGATGAATGAATGGATTGAGATGGATGGGCAAGGATGGATTTTGATGGACAGACAGATTGGAATAAAAAGATCGGGATTGGATGGATGGATGGATTGGGATACAAAGATTGGCATGGACTGGGTAGAAGGATGGATTAGGATAGAGGGATTAGCATGGATTGGATAGATAGATGGGCTGGGATGGAAGGATGGATGGATTAGGATAGTAAAATGGATGGACTGGAATGGAGGAATGGTTTGGGACGGAGAAATGGATATTGGGATGGACTGGGATAGAAATATTGGGATAGATTGAATCAATGGATGGATTGGGATAGAGTGATAAATGCATTGAGATAGAAAGATTGTGACGGACTGGATAGAAGGATCGACTGGGATTGAAGGATGGTTTGGGATAGAAAGTTTGGGATGGATTGGGAATGGAGGGATGTATTTAAGCAATGGTTATGAGGGATAGATATAGGGACTGACTGGAAGAATGGATGTATTGGGATAGATTAATGGAATGGACAGGATGGATGGATTGGTTTAAATAAACTGGAATGGACAGATCTGACAGATGGGACTGTTACCTGCAGGCCTCAGAACTGCTCTGAGGGGTCTCCTGCTTACGGAGGCCCAGTCTAAAGAAGGAGGAGTACGCTGTGAGGGCCACATCATTGAGGGAAGACACCCCATCAGCCTGCTCGAACAGACTCTCCCAGTAAGCTTTCAGTGCCACCGTTCCCGGAGCGTACTGCCCATACAGATGATTGTCCAGGATCTCAATAGCCTCCTGGTTCACTGTGGACTCAAACTTGCGGGCGAAGAACGTGGGCCGCGTTAGTTGCTGTCATGAGAGAAAAGAGGGGTTGAGGTGGTCTAGTGCAGTTTCCAGCATGGAAGCAAAGACACTGGTTCCCATTTACTTATAATAGCAGGCACATTGTTCGTTTCAATATTATGTGACTCAATACATCTGCAGGGATCACTGACCTGTATTCTGATGAGGTCTGAGGGTTTGAAGTCATTTGGTGAACAGCCGCACCAGTCCACTATGTGCTTATACTGGCACTTGCAGCCCAACTTCCGGTTCCAGTTGGTCACACGCAGATTATTGTCGACCAAAGTATCACACATGTGGCTGTTTCCCAGCACTGTGTGAAAGAAAGACTGAAAACCAGACAAAGAGGAATTATACAATATACCCTCAAGGACACAGCGCTTAATGTTTACAGCTCACTGCTGTGCCAATTAAATAAAATTAACATGGAGTATCACGTCAACACATTTATCAATTTATGATTCAAACAGATTTAAATGCACAACAATAACAGTGATTCACCCAATTTTTTTTTTTAAACGGGTCATTACATTGTTTATTATTTTATTTTATTAGTCCAATACCTCAGCAGGCAGAAGAGCGTAGGTGTAAAACTGCTTGAGCCCCGTCACCAGCCCGTCCTCTGAGTTTACCACATACTCCACAAATTTGCGCGTGAGGGAGAACCAGTCCGAGCCTCCTGACACCTCCAGACCCTCAGGGATGGTGCGCTCGCCCAAACGCCACATGTGGTTGTCACATTCATGGAACAGGCGATCCAAACCCTGCTTCTTAATGAACCTACGTGACAGGAGAGAGCAGGATGGTGAGTGATGTCATGATAAACACTGTCATGGCTAGTTAGGCTGCGTTATTTATTTCAGGCATGTCAAAAGTGTCAAGATGGTGCAACCATCCTGAAATCCTAATGAATGACAGGAGGAGTCTCATTAAAAGGCAGAAATTGTTGAATAGAAAGAAAAAAAAACTTTATAAAAGAAGTTTGGTACAGTCTTTTATACTGATCTTCAAATCCAAGTCATTGTGGTAAACCAACCAACAAACAAACAAACAAGAAATGATTAAAAAAATGTATTGTTTTATTTATTTATTTTTTTTTACCATTTTTCAAGAATAATGTCAAAATTACGAAAATTAAATTAATTAGGAAATTAAAGTTAGAATATTTTGAGAGTAGGCTATAGTCTGTCCATGCCAGGATTGGGAGCACCAGGAGAAGTTGCCAGGCCACTGGAATTTATATGAATATATGTGGGATTATTAGCAGAAACCATACCAAGTGTTATACTTGCAGGGGCAGTATACTTGGAAATGATATTTCACGTCTTCGATTGCATTCATTAGGCCTATTTGTAGTGCACAAGCCACCCAATAATAGCAATAAGCTTTGTGCTTTTGGTACTTTTAATATAAAATAAAGTCTCAGCTTTCAAAATCTGTCAGTTTTATAGTGAAATACAAACAATGGGTCTTGCAATAATGTGTTTTTCATGCTCTTTAATGTGGCGGGACAGATCGTGGTATTCCTGTGAATCAATTTTGATTACAATGAGACACTGGTTTAATTAAATTATACTGTTTTCTTTGTGAAAATTCCACCACCTACTCGTCCAATCTTTCATTCCTCACGTTTTTAATTAAAAACAACAATAAAACAGTCTGGTTTAAGTAGAGTCCAACTCATTAACATAAGTTATATTGTTGTGTTTTCTATGGTATATTAGGGACTATTCACGAGCTGTTTTATTCATGGTATAATACATTAAATGATTGGAAATAATATTTAACGTCTTACATTCATTATTTGTAGCGTGGCAGCCACCCAGTAATTGCAATCATTTTGTGCTTTGTTGCTTTTAGTATAACAGCTCAGCTTTTAAATCTGTCAGTTTTATTACATATAAAATACAAATTATAAGTGTGTTTCCGTTTCATTTCAAGTTTTTAGCACAATATAAATGTGAAGGAACATCAAAAAGAAAATAATAAATAGTATAGCCTAATATAATGAAATAAATGTCTCGTAATCAGAAAGATGACTGATTCACATGCAGCTTAAACTGAGGCGAATACAGCGATCTGTCACGCCACATTAAAGAGTGTGAAAAACACATTATTGTAATATACACATTGTTTGTATTTCGCTATAAAACTGACAGACTGAGAAAGCTGAAACATCACCCAGTGCTCCCAATCTGGGCCATTTCTATGCGCAAAATGCAAGAATATACTCTCAAAATATTATAACTTTAATCTCGTAATTGCTACAAATTAATTTTTGTAATTTTGACTTCATTCTCGAAACATTTCGAGTTTATTCTCCAAACACTTTGACTTTATTCTCAAAATTGACCTTATTCTCATAATTCTCAACTTTGTCAAAATATTTCGACCCTCCTCAAAATATTGACTTTATTATCAAAATATTTCGACTTTCTCCCCCCAAAAAATATTTAAACTTTATTCTTGAAATATTACAACTTTAATCTTATAATCGTGTATGTATATATTATTTTTTATGTATTTTATTTATTTATTTTTTTTACGGTGGCACTAAAACTCTGTCGTAAAATAAATAATAAAATATTCAAGATTCAAATATTCAATTTTGTAAAGAACATGTTTGATTTTTTTTGGAAAATAAAAAAGGTTAAGAAAGGTTAGAGTAAATATTAAAGGTTGCTACTTCATTACTCCTCTTGTCAATAAATCAAATGTTTTGTTTTGGGTTTTTTTCCCCCAAATGTATGAAAGCAACATGAAAATGAGGAAAAGGGATAGTTCACCCAAAATGAAATTACCCCATGATTTACCCTCAAGCCATCCTAGGTGTATATGAATTTCTTTTCTAAGATGAATACGATCAGAGTTATATTAAAAAATGTAATTCCAATAAAGTGCATAAATCCATCACAAAAAGTGCTCCACATGGCTCCAGGGGGTTAATAAAGTCCTTCTGAAGTAAATCAATGTGTTTGTGAAAGGATAATATTCATATTTACAACTTTATAAATCGTAATATATTTTTAAACACATTGATTCACTTCAGAAGGCCTTTATTAACCCCCCAGAGCTGTGTGGAGCACTGTTTATGATGGATGGATGCACTTTATTGGACTTCAAAATCTCAACAGCCATTCTAAAGCGTGGAAGACCCAGGAAACTCCTTAACTTAACTCTGATTGTATCCGTCTGAATTAAGAAAGCCATATACACCTAGGAAGAGGGAAAGTAAATCATGAGGTAGTTTTAATTTTTGTGTGAGCTACACGTTTAAGTTTCTAAAAGTTAGTCAAGTTTGGACAAGAGACAAGAGACTGGTTGAGCAATTCTTCCTTTACGCATGATTTGTGAGTACGAAAGCCTCAGACAGAGACAGAGATGCTTTAAAAGTTAAAGTAAGTTTGATTCATTCTGTGAATCAATTCAAACCATTTCAATGAATGAATTCATAACTCTGATAAAAAAAAAAAAACCCTGCATAATCCCTACCCACAATCAAAGCAGATAATCTGTGCTGCATTTAGAGCATCCTTCGATGCCGACAGCATACCAGAACTAGTAAGCCTACCTGAAATAACCTCAGAGTTGAATCTGAAATGAGTTTACCTTGCGTTCTCTCTGCCGTGAGACTTCAAGAAGTTCTTGTCACGGTTCTGGGAGAGAAAAGCCACGAGCTCATCATTGGTCCTGTTTTAGATGATAGTGAGAGAGGAAGAGAAGAGATAAAAAAACGAGGGATTATGTCAGAAACCCAGCGCTGACTGCAGGGTGGCGTGGGTGAAGTCTTCATCTGAGAGGAATTAGCTGCTGCTGACAGGATTTGGTCGGTATCAACGTCTACATGTGAATCAGGCCACGTACACCGATTTGGCTTATTTAGCTCGCTTTTAAAAAGACAAAGCAGCAACAGCTGGAGGGATTGTGAAATCGCAAGGCTCTGATGCGGTAGAGAAATCCTCCCGGATTTGCCAGCATCATCACGCTTGCACACAATAAGATTGGCTCTGACTTGACGTCTTCAGACTAAGGCTCAAGAGAAGGTTCCTCCATATGTATCTCTTAAATCAGTACCATCAATCCTGGACTCACTGCAATGTATTCTGGGATTGCCTTCTCCAAACTACCTTTCGGATTGGCTTCATCCAACAACTGACTCTATGCATTTCTGAGGCGATACTGACCTGGTGGGGAAGTCGGTGGCACTGAGGTTGATGAAGAAGTCCCACTTCCAGTCCAGCATTGACAGCAGGTCGTGCATGCTGCGCAGGTAGGCCTTCAACAGACTGGCTCCGCCCCAGATGGTGACCATACGCCAGGGTGTAGCTCTCACATTGGGGTACAGCTCCGCCATCTGCAGCACCTCCCGGTGCATGTAGTTTGAACGCTGCAAGGCACAATATAACAGTCCTCAATCTTCACCAATGGTCTTGTAGATGAGTACATCATGAAAGAATTTTCACTTTGAGGGCAGTTCTTGCCGTCACAACGCTTCAGTAGGAAGATTTTTATGTCAGGAAAGACTTTACTTTTAAGAGGCTAAAACCTGAAATAGCCTCAAATGAAGGACTAGAATCAGACGAGACAGGCATATAGAGAGGAAGAGACAGAGCAGATGTTGTGCCAAATCGTATCAGGGATGTGAGAGAAGTGCTCCTCCAGCAACAGGCCGACAAACTTCAGCTCTACACACACATCTTTGTTCTCCAGCATGTGAGATGACCGCCACTGAGCTCCTTTAACACTTCAGTTCAAATCAAAACTCAGACCCACAGGGCTGTCTTTAAACTAAAGCGTTTGGCTCTATTTGACATCTGAGGTTCATTTGGGGTCAACACGGCTTTGTGAAATAAAAGATAAGGTGGGCTGGACTGTGGTTGGCTTGAACTGGTGTGCTTTGCAGCTGGCATGAAGATAGTGGATCAAAATCCAAAAACCTGACCGTAACCAAACAGTCTGGACCGGCTGAACCAACAGCTGAAGCCAATGGTCATTTTGAAATAGCTATTGTGTGAAATACTCCTTATACTATGTTGCATTTTTATATAAAAATACATAACCTCTCTTTAATTGGTGTGACTTGACAATTACACACTCTACAGTTTTTAAAATGTTAAAATATTACAGATTGTAATTTTCACACGTCAGTACTGATCAGTGTAATATACTGATCTTAAAGAAACTCAACAACAGAAATAGTTTCTTTGATATTGCATGTATGTATGAGTACACAATGCCTAGCAGAAGTATTCATACCCCTTCATTTTTTCACATTTTATGTTGCTGCCTTATGTTAAACTGCTTTAAATGACTTTTTTTCTACATCAATCTACACTCCATACACCATAATGACAATGCCAAAACAGAATTATGTAAACAGAAAGTACACTGCGTAAGTATTCATACCCTTAAACCAGTACTTAAAGGATAACTATTGCCAAAATGCAACCGGGGCTGTTTTTTTTACTGTAACCGAGACAGACTTATATCTAAAAGCATAATTACGACAAACGAGCCGTTTTTGAGATTGACCGTGATTTCGTTTTGTGGTCAATGGCCGGTGAATGGGAGTGCTAGGGGCATAAATTTGGGCGCATCAAAATCGATATTTTTACAACACTAAGAAGGCTCGACACACCATGAAACTTTGCTCGAAGTATCGCCTGGGTCTCTACACATGAACTCCAGCATTGAGAACATTGTTTGTGTAGACAGAGTTTACTAAAAAGAAAGGTTTTGAACAACTCACTTTCACTGTTTGAGTTTCCGCTCACGGCCGTCTTGCCAGTCAAGAAGTGTCGATCTCCGAATGCAAGGATGGATAGCTCCTAAAGCATATTTCCATATAAATGCACGGCTAATTCGTTGTTTTGTCGCAAGTGAAAAACAATATTAACCTTCTAGTTGTAAAAAGAGCCTCATATAAGCCTAATATTTCGTCCTATGGAGTCCATTCATTCGCATTCGGAGATCGACACTTCTTGACTGGCAAGACGGCCGTGAGCGGAAACTCAAACGGTGAAAGTGAGTTGTTCAAAACCTTTCTTTTTAGTAAACTCTGTGTACACAAACAATGTTTTCAATGCTCAAGTTCATGTGTAGAGACCCAGGCGATACTTCGAGCAAAGTTTCATGGTGTGTCGAGCCTTCTTAGTGTTGTAAAAATATCGATTTTGATGCGCTCAAATTTATGCCCCTAGTATTCCCATTCACCAGCCATTGACCGCAAAATGAAATCACGGTCAATCTCAAAAACGGCTTGTTTGTCGTAATTATGCTTTTAGATATAAGTTTGTCTCGTTTACAGTAAAAAAAAAAAAAAAAAAAACAGCCCAGGTTGCATTTTGGCAATAGTTATCCTTTAAGAAACACCTTTACAGCCTCAAGTCTTTTTGGGTATGAGTTTCTAAACTCTTTCCCAGTTGTGGCTTTACGCAATCCTGTTTCTAAGCTCGACATGTTTTTTTTTTTTAACCTCAGGGCTTGGTTTTTGCTCTAATATGCTCATTTTCAGCTGTCAGAGATTTTAAATCATTCCGTGTCAAGTCAACCAAACGTCCCCGGCTCAAAGTTTTGATTTTGCTAAAAAAAAAAATTCTGAAGAAAGATATACAAGTATAGTGATGAAAGCCAAAATATTAAGTGTAATGGATCAATATTTACTGAGTAGGGCTGGGCGATAAATCGAAAGCGATTCTAAGGCGCGTTTAGTGAATGAAGCCGGTACTTTGATTAGTAGTAAATCTCCATCACGTGCGTTCAGCTGCGTTCAGCTGGAGTGTTCAGAGGCGTAAATCACTGACAAGCTACGCCTAATCGCTAGAGGTCGACCGATATTGGTTTTTACCGATACCGATAGCTAGGTTGAACCACACTGGCCGATACCGATTAATTAACCGATAGTTTTTGAAAATGGATACTGAACGGCAACTAAAATAGTGCTCTACTATTTAAAAAAAATACTAAACCATACTTTGTAAATAAATAAAAATATTCATATTAATTATATATTGATCATTAAAGTTATTTCATAGTTCATTAATGTTAACAAAATAAACTTCAAAATTTAACAATATTACAGTAAATGTTGAAATTAACAGACTCTAACAAGGAACAACACTTCTATTCTACAGCTTTCATCAATCTTAGTTGATGTTAATGGGCTCATTTTAAAGGGGTGTGAATCTTTACATTTTAACAATATGTAAAATTGCAGGTTTTATGCCTTTTGTTTATATTTGGAATCTCTGTATGTCAGTAGGCCTACTGCCATCTTAAAATTAAGATTCAATTTAATTAAGATTTTCAATATCAACTAAATATAACCAGGCGTCACATTCTCAGTTTTCAATATTACTGCACATGGCTACATTTTCATTTACAATTTATATCTAATTGATTTTTCCATTATATAAGCAGGCTTCTTTTTTAAACAATTACTTGTTCTTTTTTCTTTATCATTTGATTATTACTGACGAGATCGTAGACAGTAGCTTCTTTAACAGGCTGCATTAAAACGAATGCACAGATCTATTTCGATTTATCAAATGTTTTGTCCTGCTCTAAAAACATAACTGACTGTGTACTGTACATCAGTTTCGTATAAAAGTATTCGAAAATGCAAGTGCATTTAACCGCATCAGCAATAGAGCTTTTTAGGACGAACAAACCCAAAGCACAAGTGAAAGTCTGTCAGTGCGCGAGTTTTGTGCATCTAGTACTGCATTACAAACGACAGAAATGAGGGCATATGTAAAGTAAAAAAAAACTGCGGTTGAAAGTTCACAGTGTCAAACAATGCACATGTAGCTCACAGTGCAAATCCTGTGCAATGAAGCCCGCCGCGTCTCTAGCGCGCACATGTGCCATATGCGGGGAGAATCCTTTTTTTACCCACCCTTAATGAAACCGGATAAAAGTGCAGCGCTGCGTTAACGGATAACTTGCAGGTATCAAACACACACAGGACACGTTGTGTAGTTCAAGCAGAATTCTAAAACAGTTTATTTAATCACCAAACGGGCAAATGTTTACTTCAAGAATGATAAAAAAGCGGCAAAGGTTAGATTAAAGAACAGATCAAACGGAAAGAGAAAGTGCGATCTATATCGTTAATTGCAGCCATTTCAGAAACAATTTATTTTATGTTATACATTTATTTTGTTTCAGTTTAATATGTTAATTACGAAAGAAGTTTGTGTAATTTGTAAATGTCATAAAGGACGTGGTATGAATTGGACGGCAATATGCTGGGAGAATTGGAGAGGCTCAGACACAATTTTTGACCACTTTGTACGTTTTTATTTGTGGAAAATCCCTTCTTAAACGAATTTCGTTTTGTATAATTTTTATCTTAATTTTTAATAGATATTTTTGTTGATCAGTTATTAAAATAAAATAAGAACAGGAAAATGGCATTGTAAAATAAAGTGCGTAACTACCATGCTTCCGCTGCCTGACGAAAAGGCTAAAACATAAATTATAGCTCTATATGAAGCATACAGACATTATTAGAGCTACAGAAATAAAAAAAATATTTTGCTGAAATGCAAAATACTTAATCTTCCAGCCCAGGGTCAACATTAACAATGATTTGGGACAGATCTGTAAAACTATGGCGCGCTGTGACTTGGCAGGATTCTGTCGGCTGAATGAACACAGTTTGCTTTCTCACGTCACATCCTTAAATCTGCAACTTTGCTGGCTAAGAATATCACCAGCTGGATATAAATCTATACAAATATATGGTAACAATCCTGACATTAAACATTGGTCTGGGGCTTAACCTCTCATACACTATGACAGCGGAGCGGAGTGTGAGCCGCTTCAGCAAAGAACGCAACCCGGAAAAACTATCGGCAAGGATTTTTGCCGATAACCGATAGGTCGGCCAATCAACTATCGGTGCCGATTAATCGGCAAAACCGATACATCGGTCGACCTCTACTAATCGCGCTCAAAATCGAATCAAATCGAATGCGATTTTTAGCGCGATTTGGCGTAGCTTGTCAGTGATTTACGCCTCTGAACACTCCAGCTGAATGCACGTGATGGAGATTTACTACTAATCAAAGTACCGGCTTCATTCACTAAACGCGCCTTAGAATCGCTTTCGATTTATCGCCCAGCCCTATTACTGAGTAATCCATTATTTTATAGAGGAGGGTCAAAATTGCAATTTGCACCTGAGAGGTAAAAATTACTTCAGAAAGAAGGCAGCATCAAAATGTTATTTCTACAGAGATTGGTAGAACTGTTAGTAAATTCTGATAACTTTAGCCATCTTTGTTGCATTGTGGTAACTTCAGAAGCTGTTAAAATGAACGAAATCCCTTTTTTCAAATATCGCTGAAACTGATTACAATTTAGAATCTTATGACTAGACTACAGCGAGCAAGGTAATGTGCCTCAACTTGACCATTTTGATAGAGGGAAACAATAGAAGATACAATTCTAATTTCAACATTTATTTATTCTTCAGATATTTTTCTTTGAATAAAATTAACATCAGCTGTATACAAAGTGACCCACATTTGATTTTCAACCACTGAATATGGGTCTTATTAAACAATGTGAATATGAGCGTCATTGAGATCCCCATATCTCTGGGATTGAATGATGGAGGGCCTTGAAAATGTACATTCTGAAAGAAAAGTTTATTAAGAACTAGAATCTGAAAACATATTGTGATATCTTTAATACTTCTTGAGTTATAGGCATGCAAACTTAAAAAAAAATAATATTTATGGCACTCAGACAGGTATGTTCAATTCCATTGTCTTGATAGAAGGAACAGAGATACATCTTTAGTTTCAACATTATTTGTTCTTCAGACATTCCTCTTTAAAAA
Source organism: Garra rufa (assembly GCF_049309525.1). Taxonomy (NCBI): domain Eukaryota; kingdom Metazoa; phylum Chordata; class Actinopteri; order Cypriniformes; family Cyprinidae; genus Garra; species Garra rufa. The sequence continues at coordinate 57,033,273 of NC_133361.1, forward strand.
AAGATGCATCATATTTTTGCAAACTGGCTCACATTTGGTTTTTATCCACTTAATGTGTACATTTTAACAGTTTTCTCCTTGCCGTTTCTCCATTTTTGAATGGTCCCATTGGCACACATTGCAACAAAGATAGCTAAAGTTGATATGGTCAACTGAAATAGTCAAGTTGAGGCACATTACCTTGCTCATTGTAGTCTATTCATAAGATTCAATATTTTAATCAGTTTCAGGGATGTTTGGAAGAAGGGATTTTGTTCATTATAACAGCTTCTGAAGTTACCAGATTTTACTAACAGACCTACCAATTTCTGTGTAAAAATAACATTTTGATGGTGCCACCTTTCTAAAGTCATTTTCACGCCCTTGTAATTTGGCTTATTTTTTTTTGTTTTTTTGCCATTTTGCCCCCCCCCCCCTCTACAAAATAGTGAATTATTCAAGAAATAGTAATCTATGACATTAAATATTTTGGCTTTCATCACTATACATGTCTATCTTTCTTTAGAAATAATATGTGACCCTGGACCACAAAACCAGTCTTAAGTCGCTGGGGTATATTTGTAGTAATAGCCAAAAATACATTGCATGGGTCAAAAAAATTTTTTTTTATGCCAAAAATCATTAGGAAACTAAGTAAAGATCATGTTCCATGAAGATTTTTTGTAAAATTCCTACTGTAAATATATCAAAATGTAATTTTTGTTTTGTAAAATGCATTGTTAAGAACCTAATTTGGAGAACTTTAAAGGTGATTTTCTCAGTATTTTGATTTTTTTGCACCCTCAGATTCCTGATTTTCAAATAGATGTATCTCGGTCAAATATTGTCCTATCCTAACAAACCATACATCGATAGAAAGCTTATTTACATATATTAAGATGTGTGTGCCTTTCCAAACCATATCCCTTCATTTGAATTTGCCACAGGTTAACATCAATCGTGATGTGTAGTAACATCTACAAAGAATAATGAATTCTCCTGAGCTAAATTTAAACCATCCCAGATAAGGGGACAAATATTTATGCAATGGAATCATTTACATTTTTTTAATAGATTTGCAAAGATGTTAAATTAGTTTTAAATTAGTTTTTGCAGTTTAATTTAATTTAAAGCTGCTTACCCTAAGGCAGCAACATAAAACGTGACAAAAAAATGAAGGAGTATGAATACTTTTGCAAGGCACTGTATATGAATGCAAATATTTATTCCGTGTTTTCAAGTGTTTGAATTGTCACATCATGCCTGCATAAACAGGAAAAGCAAATGTAAACAGAGTTTGCAGTTGTGTTTGTATTTTGACATGCTTCCGGAAGTCAGTGCAAGTCAAATATAAACCTTAGTTTTAGTTTTTTTTTCTTCTTCGCCAAACTATCACCATCAGCCACATTTGCATATTTTTTTATTAACTCCATATATATGCGCTCACTGCTTTTTCTTTACATTTGCATTATTCAATCCTCTGTAGTAGTGTCAGATCATTTATTCAGCCTAGAATTTTTTAAAAGATATTTCGGCAGCTGAAATTTCCAGTTAATGATTTTACGGGTATTTTGAAACTGATGTATGAATGGTGCTTTACTGGTAAAAAGAAGTAACACCATTGCCTGGGTGTACAGTGCATTTCATATTTACTGATAATGTTCTTCTGTTAATTTTGCAGCTATTTCCTAGTATTACTTTGTGAAAGAGGCTAATGATGGAAAAAAACACCTGTTGGGTCCTAACTTACCTTGTCCACATGGATGTAATAAAAGTGGTCTTTGTGATAGATGGCTTTGAGAAGACGTTTCAACTGCCGGACTGCTCGCCCATGAACCACCAGCATGAAAACCACCCTGACTGGGTTCTCCACCTTGGAAAGGTCAGCGTCGGCAAAATCTGCATGCTGGACTGCACTGGAGATGACTAAAAATGGACACAAAAAAACACAACTCAACATGTCAATAACATTTTAAGCATGACTGGATGTGGATATGATGGTTGAAGGAATGCCGTTACCATGCTGTGGGCAAAACTGAGGCAGAGACTGAGGCATGAGCTGCCCCGCTTGGTGCTGGCATACGATGTTGGCGATCTCCTGTCTGCACTGCCGTGAACCCGCACGGTGGAGGGCAGACAGAGCGTCCTTGCCAGAGATCTCACATTTGGGCACAAAGTCACTGTTCGGGACTTGAGGAGCACCCTCAACGCTGCCAGGCTCTCCAGGTGCTACTAGATGGATTCTGGCCATTTCCCCTGCCCGTGTATCGCTGAAGTTACGGCTGCTTGAAGGATCATAATGAGCGGCTTTTTCAACCGCCACCCCATCTTCCGGCGCGCCCAGACTCTTGTCCTTCAAAGAGGGCTTGTTTCTCCGTCTAGACCCCCTCCTGATGACAGTGGTGATGGCGGGCTGATCCTGGCGCTGTCTCGACTGCCCGTGGTTCGCCCCTGACAGGGCGTTTTTCTCAAAGGCCACAGGGTCCATCTTCTGCTCCTGCCCATTGTGGTCAGGCAACTTCGACCGCCTGTGTTTCCGCTGAGAAGGAAACAGAGTAAATAAATCAGAGGTGCGATGCCGAATCCCTCCACATCAGCGCAAAAGAGAAAACAGGATCAAACTTTATTCTCAAAGGAGGAAGTCTGCTTTAGAACAGATGGATGATTCACACTCCTAGAACAAACTTGCTGACGTTTCAGGGAGCCCAGAAGCACAACGTGTTTGCTTTGTTTCTCATTTGTTGTTTTCCTGGCTTCAGTCGCGGCTATTTTTAGTCGTTTAGTGGCGGGAATTAGAGGAAGCAGAGACGCGTAATGAGAATAGCGAGTCGCAGAAGGAGGTTTGGATGAGAGCTCAGGCCAACACAGAAAAACACTCTGCCATTATTTTACAGTGGCATATTTTAGAAGCATTAGGTTTTACTGAATTAAACAAGTGTTATTGGGTGTTTCACAAGTGCGAAGCTCTTGTGCGATGAGAGGCTAAACTGGGTACTGACACGTCAGTGTTTTAAACAGTGTGCTCCTTAGTGTATTAAACGGTTTCACACATGCTATAAAGGTCTATTAAAGTGATCCTGGAATTTAGTGTATAGGTGAAAAAAAAAATTGTGAGCATTTATTTTATTTTATCATTTTAGCACTCAAAATGTTCACAAAACTCTATTTACTACTAGTATTTTAATCAATTTACTACTAGTTACAGTACAAAATAAACATGAGTGAACATCAGAAGGCGATGAAAGAAACAGTACAAGTTCCTGAAATGTATTATGTGTCATGTAATCGCTCAGTGCTTCAACCGTATAAAGATGCCAATAAAACAGCTTGTTTACACTGTTACATTTACCTCAGGAATATAATTTTTTTCCGATATGTAGTAAAAATGAATTCTAGGAGCAATTTGCTAAATATTTCCACTGTAAGTGTTTATTTTTCAACAATTTGACATAAAAACATAATTAGTGTATTGCGAAAGTATTCATACCCCTTCATTCTTTCAAGTTTTATGTTGCAGCCTTGTGTTTAAACTGCTTTAAATTTTTTCCACATCAATCTACACTCCATACACCATAATGACAAAGCACAAAACAATCTCAATTCCAAACAAAATTTCATACCCAAAAAGGTGTAAAGGTGCTTCAACTGAGTACTCAGGTAAAGAGGTATGAATACTTATGCAACATACGTATTTTAGGGTTTTGTTTTTAAAGGGATAGTTCACCCAAAAATGAAAATTTGATGTTTATCTGCTTTCCCCCAGGGCATCCAAGATGTAGGTGACTTAGTTTCCTCAGAAAAACACAAACGAAGATTTTTAACGAAAACCGGTGCAGTCTGCCAGCCAATAAAAATAAGGAAATTATGATCATTCTTCTATTGTCATATGATTTATAAACAGAAACTTAAAGGTCTTCATAGCAACCTGTACAAAGAAATAAAAGTTTGGTTTAACTTGAAGAAACTGTGACAGAAAAATATTACTTAATGCAATGATAGAACGACGACTACTAAAAATAAAATCATTATAATTTTTTTAAGAAATATTTATCAGAAAAATTAATTACCAGAATTTATTTACCAGAAAAATGTAAATACGCAACACAGTATTTCTAAAAAATATATTATTAAACAATTATTTGTGATGATTTTAGTTATTACAATTGAATGAAACCATTCAAATCCAGAAAATTAATGGAAAACAGAATTTGGTAAAAATAAAACTAAATTTGAGGGGGAAAAACGTATTTCATTGGGCCTTAAAATTTTTATTTTTGTTAAACTTCAGCAAATGGCTGTTAAAATTTGTACGTTTTCACATGATTTCAATTAATTAGATACACTTTTTAATTAATACAATTTAATTTACCCATTAAAACAGAGTCTAGAAGAATTAAAATCGAAAAAAAAAAATGGAATTAGTGTAAAAATAAAATGGAATTTTGGAAAAAAAAAAGTTTTTTCATAGGGCCCTACTTACAATGTATCGATAAATAAAAATAAGGAAATTATGATTATTCTTCCTTGTGTTATATTTGATGTATTAAATTTTTAAATCCACACTCCTATACATATTGAGATATATGGGTGTATATGGGTCGAAGACGAGATGTCATCAAATTTCATTTACAAAACCGGTTTTAGACACATAACCGGTTTCACACAATAATATATTCATTAAGCTTACTGAATGCAAGTGTCTACTTCAACGTTTGGAAAAAGTCAAAATATGGTTGAAATAAGTAACATGAGCAACATACTTTTGTAAAAATGAAACTTATTCTGACCTGTACATATTCAAATACATTGAAAAAATAAGTGACCATTCTACATTTTTTATATTTCAAATAACAAAAAAAAACCTAGGACAGTGGCAAAGATTTGAATTATTACTAGCACTGAATTATTATGCCGTGGCTTCACTTTTTTTGAGTCTTCAAGGTCATCGAATGATTCTTGATTTTTGAAGATTTTTTGGTATATAAATTATTACTAAATAACATTTCAGTGTGTCTTTTCTGTATAACATGGTAAAAATGCCTAATAGTTAATCAAGACACATAAAAAAATTTAAAGCTGTATTAAATTTGTTGTTCTGATGCTTAAAACCCCCTTTTCCTCCCTGACCCATATAATCTCAGACGTCATAGAAGAACGTTTTTCACACCCTACTGATGTTTAGGTTGTTACTATGGCAGCTGATGTACACATACCGCACACAGTATGAACAAATAGATTATCACATGCGAACACTGAGTCCTAAACACTAGTGTGCAGAGCCAACCAAACCTAAGAACAGCCTGAGAAAAGCCTTATCAACACACCTGCCAGTGATACTCCAGAGCTGAGCACAAACACGACTCGAGGCCTTTCATCCCATACTGATCGCCCAAACACCACTGTTTCCTCAGCAAACCCAGATGCACACACAAGCCTCATGATAATGTGAAAATAAGATCAGAGCAAGGGCAGCTCTTACTGTTAAGACTCAACACAGCTCAAGCGCCAGACGTCGATTTCACCGAAATCCCAATGGTGCTGGGCGTCTGTCCCAGCACCGACGCAGCTTGAAGCCAAACGAAGAAGCTTTTGACAGACTTTCTGTAATTTGCACTAAATTTAGTCTCATCTTTAGTGGATTCTCCATATCTTTGCTAAATAAAGCTCAGCCTTCACAGTAAAAACGTGAAAATATTAAAAGAGCTGACTAGTTTACTCCTTTACCAATCTTTTTCACACCATGGTGAAGAAAATAAGGTGAAACAGGACAAAATATATTTCTAGCGCACATGTGTTTTACATGATTTTTTTTCATTCCACACATGTCAAGACATGTAATCATTTGTGTCATAATGTAAACCAGACTGTGAGCCCATTGCTCACACAATCCTCAAGATTGCAACTAAGACAATCACTCGCATATGCTGCTAAATCAATGGATTGGCAGCGTTTTCTGGCGCACCATCAGGGCTCTACAGTGCGACGATGAATCTCTCTACACTTTGTTTTATGAACGGATTCGTAAGATATGTCCGTGATACATTACTTAATGTTGAAAAAACATGTAGAAACCTTTTAAGCTTCCCTCAGTGTACAGTCGTGGCCAAAAGTTTTGAGAATGACACAAATATTAGTTTTCACAAAGTTTGCTGCTCAACTGCTTTTAGATCTTTGTTTCAGTTGTTTCTGTGATGTACTGAAATATAATTACAAGCACTTCATACGTTTCAAAGGCTTTTATCGACAATTACATGACATTATGCAAAGAGTCAGTGTTGGCCCTTCTTTTTCAGGACCTCTGCAATTCGACTGGGCATGCTCTCAATCAACTTATGGGCCAAATCCTGACTGATAGCAACCCATTCTTTCATAATCACTTCTTGGAGTTTGTCAGAATTAGTGGGTTTTTGTTTGTCCACCCGCCTCTTGAGGATTGACCACAAGTTCTCAATGGGATTAAGATCTGGGGAGTTTCCAGGCCATGGACCCAAAATGTCAACGTTTTGGTCCCCGAGCCACTTAGTTATCACTTTTGCCTTATGGCACGGTGCTCCATCGTGCTGGAAAATGCACTGTTCTTCACCAAACTGTTGTTGACTGTTGGAAGAAGTTGCTGTTGGAGGGTGTTTTGGTACCATTCTTTATTCATGGCTGTGTTTTTGGGCAAAATTGTGAGTGAGCCCACTCCCTTGGATGAGAAGCAACCCCACACATGAATGGTCTCAGGACGCTTTACTGTTGGCATGACACAGGACTGATGGTAGCGCTCACCTTTTCTTCTCCGGACAAGCCTTTTTCCAGATGCCCCAAACAATCGGAAAGAGGCTTCATCGGAGAATATGACTTTGCCCCAGTCCTCAGCAGTCCATTCGCCATACTTTTTGCAGAAGATCAATCTGTCCCTATTATTTTTTTGGAGAGAAGTGGCTTCTATCCTGCCCTTCTTGACACCAGGCCATCTTCCAAAAGTCTTGGCCTCACTGTGTGTGCAGATGCGCTCACACCTGCCTGCTGCCATTCCTGAGCAAGCTCTGCACTGGTGGCACTCCGATCCCGCAGCTGAATCCTCTTTAGGAGACCATCCTGGCACTTGCTGGACTTTCTTGGACGCCCTGAAGCCTTCTTAACAAGAATTGAACCTCTTTCCTTGAAGTTCTTGATGATCCTATAAATTGTTGATTTAGGTGCAATCTTAGTAGCCACAATATCTTTGCCTGTGAAGCCATTTTTATGCAACGCAATGATGGCTGCACGCGTTTCTTTGCAGGTCACCATGGTTAACAATGGAAGAACAATGATTTCAAGCATCACCCTCCTTTTAACATGTCAAGTCTGCCATTCTAACCCAATCAGCCTGACATAATGATCTCCAGCCTTGTGCTCGTCAACATTCTCACCTGAGTTAACAAGACGATTACTGAAATGATCTCAGCAGGTCCTTTAATGACAGCAATCAAACGCAGTGGAAAGTTTTTTTCGGGATTAAGTTAATTTTAATGGCAAAGAAGGACTATGCAATTCATCTGATCACTCTTCATAACATTCTGGAGTATATGCAAATTGCTATTATAAAAACTTAGGCAGCAACTTTTCCAATTTCCAATACTTATCTAATTCTCAAAACTTTTGGCCACGACTGTATAGTTTCATAGTTGCACGCAGTAGTTTTCATTCGCAAATGGAAGCTTCAAAGGTTTCTACGTGCTTTTGCAACATTAATCAAAAAGTAACGCATTACAGACATATCTCATGAATCCTTTCATAAAACAAAGTGTAGGGAGAGATTCACTGTGCAGAGTAGAGCTATCGTTGATTATAATGGAACTTTGTGTGAGTGACGGCTTTTAATGAGTTTGTAAACGCGATATTGATTTAATACAACAGTTAAATAAACAAGAAGTTAATATTAAGTGACTTACATTGTCTGACTATTAGGGGTGTGAACCTACACTGGTCTTACGGTTCGGATCGATTACGATTATCATGTCATCGATTCGGTTCAATACACTATCTCGATGCATCACGATGCATTGGCGATGCACTGCATACCCATTTTTCAGTTTTACTTCAAATATATACAATCGTGTTAATAAATACAGTCAGATATATGAACTGAAACTTTAATTTAACCTTCTCAAAGAAAACACACTTCTTGAATGTATCAAACAACACTAAAGTCTGGGCACAGAAGACAACAGCAACATTTAGAACAAATGCACAAAAGTAAATACCTGGGCTTTGTTTTCATTCTAGAGTTCCGGCATAATCTTTTCTGAAAAGTGTCTGAGTGAGGGAAGCTTATATCGCGGCTCCAGTATATTTAACAGGTGGCGAAACCCAGGGTTTTCCACCACAGAAAAGGGCCATATATTTTTTAAACGAAAAACTAAACCGAATAAGATTTCAACCGAGAGGCACCGCTCAGATCTTATTTAATTGAAACGAGGGAATAGAGTCCTGCAAGAGCCCAGCCCGAGACGCTCAGACCCGAGACCCGTCCTTGTCCGACATCTTATCAGAACAGAGTTAGTGTTGTAGCCATTAAATACTTCAGTTTTGGATTCTAATGGCAAAGTGGCTAGATTTCGTTTTGTTTCCTTTTCGAGTTAATTTAGAAATATATTTGGAACATTTTATGTTTGTTAAACTGAGACTGAGTCCATTATAATCGGTTATGGTCTTTTACTGAACCGATACCGAATCGTCCTTGTCTGCATCGCAAAAACGATAAATTTTGACACCCCTACTGACTGTAACACTAAGATCTGAAAAAAAACTCAGCGTTGTTACGTTTATGAATGAACGTACGATTTATAAACGAATCTAGTGAGTCAATGATTCAATTTCCCATTCCTACAGACAGTCACTTGCTTCATTCCTGAATGAATCAGCCGTTCAAACGAATCAAATGAATAAATGATTCAGTAATTAAATCAGTGACTTGCCGCCACCTACTGGCAGATTTAGTTTCATTTTTAAAGTATCTTTCCAGTTATTCAATCATTTAATATTTCTGTATTCAAAATTTTATGTTTGAAATTATGAATTTGAATGCACTCAAGCCTCCTCTGAGCCTCGTTAAACTTATTTAAAAAAAAAAAAACCTACAAGCCACTTGTGTTCTTCTGTGCCACCTCTGTACAGCCTGATTTAATTTGATTCTTATTAGCCGTTTCTTATTCTGTTGTTTCAATTAGAAATTTTAAAAAGCTTAAAAATATAATTTAAAAAATGACAAAAGATGACATACTTTTAATAAAGCTGCCAAAAAACGCCATTACAAAAGTAAAAACAAAATTCTGCTGTAAATCACAATAAGGCGTCAAATATCACCTCGTAATGGGAAGGTATTTTTTTATCAGAGTTTTTGATTATTGATTCCTGAAATTTTGACTGTGCTCCTAAATTTAACTTAAAGGTCCACTGAAGTGCCTTGAAACACGCAGCGTTATTCTATGCGTTTACGTGCTTTTAACTGAAACAAAAACATATCGCCCAGCCACGCCCACTTATTTTGAATAGCCAATAGCGTTCCATTTCTATCTGCTCGGTAATGTTGAGCTCGGTAAAGCCGCATTTGTAAGCTTATGACCGCCACAGACTAATAAATTACCCCACAAATTCAATATGAAACTTGCTAAAACGAAATAGTGATCATTATCATGCTGAGGCTGTGTAGTTTAATACATGCTGACCGCACATATGAGCGCTTATGATCTGCTCCGCGTCTCTGTGTAGGGGGCGGGACACTACGGACTCTAGAGAGCATTTGATTGGACAGAACGTTTGATGAGAAACTGAAGTGCATGGTGATATCATCCAAATCCTTGATTCATATTGGCGGAAGTGACGAGACTGTAAGTTTTGAATGCCCATATCTTGTAAACGCGAATTTTGTCGTTGTTTTGAAGCACACTAGCTTATAGATAATCTTAAGGCTAATATATTCATACTAAAAGCCAAAAAACTTTAATTTTGATTTCAGGGGGACTTTAAGTAAACATAGAACCCTGACCATTAAGGGATACTTCACAAACAAAGCTAAAACCTTTTCATTAGTGAGCAAAAATAATTTGCGAGCATTAGTCCCATTTGCAAACACTAACCTATCATTGTCCTACATTTACGCTACTAGTCAAAAGTTTGTGAACAGTATTTTTTTTAAATAAGTCTCTTCTACCCTCCAAGCCTGCATTTATTTGATCCAAAATACAGCAAAAACTGTGCAATATTTTAATATTTAAAATAACGCCTTCCTATTTGAATATATTTTAAAATGTAATTTATTCCTGTAATCAAATGTGATTTTTCAGCATTATTTCTCCAGTCATCAGTGTCACATGATCCTTCAGAAATCCTTTTAAAATGCTGATTTGCAGTTCAAGAAGCATTTATCATTATTAGTATTATTATCAATATTTAAAACAGTTGAGTACATTTTTCAGGATTCTTTGATGAATAGAAAGATCCAAAGATTAGCATTTATCTGAAATGAAAAGCTTTTGTAACATGCACACATGTAACATGTTTAAAAGTGATGATAAAGACATTTATAATGTTACAAGTGTAACAAAAAAAATTCTATTTCAGATAAATGCTGTTCTTCTCAATTCACCAAACGACCCTGAAAAAAAAATCTACTCAGCTGTTTTCAATAATAATAATTAAATGGTTTTTTTTTTCTTCAGCAACAAATCAGAATATTAGAATGTTTCTGATGGATCATGTGACTGAAGTAATGGGAAAATTCCGCTTTGAAATCACAGAAATAAATTACATTTTAAAATATATTCAAATAGAACAACTATATTTTAAATATTTCACAATTTGACTGTTTTTGCTGTATGCTGGATCAAATAAATGCAGGCTTGAAGGGCAGAAAAAAAAAAATCTTACTGTTCACAAACTTTTGACTGGTATGCGTTTATTAAAAATAAAAAAATATTAGCCAATCACAACTCTACTGCCAATGTGTGTGTAGAGGTTTGCTACATATTTGGAGTTTCCAACTACTTTTGCAGCGTTAACAAACGTTTTATGTTAATTTGAATGAATACTGAGTATTTATAGTGTGCTGGAAAAAAATAAATAAATAAAAACGTTGCCAATCAGACTCATACTGGCAAGACAAAGATTTAAAACACTGGTTATTGTAATTCTCTCTCAAATACATATTCAATGGATGTACACGACCTAGTGGACCTTTTCATTTGAGGGTTCACTGTGAAGTGAAAAATCCGGCTGCACGGGGACACCAGTGCATGAAAAAGTTACATTATTACACGCACATTTTCCAAGATGTCGCTGAAAAAGGACATGCGATACTTGAGCAATCGCACTCTTAATATTTAGTCTAGGTATTTGATAAACATCTGTCAGTTCTGGTTGTACTCCGTGTCCACACATTGCTTAAAAAATTTGATTAAATTGGTTTTCCCAGTCCAGACTCGCACTCTAGTGATCAGACTCTAGTCAAGCTTCCAATGCTGCCAAACAAAGACTGTATCCAAAATAAACAAAACAAAAAAAAACATATTCAGTCATGTGGTAAAAGCTAACCACAACTCTGCGTGGATTGCCGATGTGGTACTAAAAGTATGTAAAGGGAGAGGGCGGAATAACAAACACTTCCCAGCAATTCCTGCTATAGGCACATTACACAGCAAGTCTGGGTCTTTGCCACACGTCTGCTGCCCACACACAAAAACAATAGACTGTGGGAAGAGAAGAGCCAGCCAGTGTCCAGTAGCTCTAGACCAGTGTCAGACCAGTGGGCCTCATTATCAGCTGTTTGGACTTTCAAGCTTGAAAGCAAACCAAAAGCTTTGTTTCAGAAAAAAAAAATAGGGTGTTGTCTATGTAGGCAGTATAGACTTGTTCAAAAAAGCTGGAGGCTGTTTCACAGCGAAGGCGGTATTGTGAAGAACACAATCCCTGAATACACTGCAGCGAGCTCACTGAAATAAATTATTAACAGACTGAGTACATATTTATAAATAATATAATTTAATATTTTAGATATAACTTATATAATATAAACAACTCATTCAATACCTAAAGCTGGCGAAGAATAGGGAAACATAAGTGTAGCCCAAACTTGTGCGCGCTGTGTAGAGTACTGGGGTACTGGGCTGTTGTTTGGCAACAACATAGTAGTTTTATACCCACAAGATTGCACAAAACTTCCAGCATAAAGGCAACATTAAACAACATCTCAGAGCTGACAGTCAGATGGCAGCGTTCTGCACACAGTTACCAAAGTTACTTCACACACTCAAAAATAACCCACAAAACAGGGAAGTTTGAGGAGTTGTTGTCATAAACGGGCCTACAGTGAGTGCAACTTGCGCATTGGATATGCAGCTGGAACAAATAACTGAATATTACTCAGAGCCGTTTTAAAAACTCCAGAAGCAAATGACATTTTCTTCCATTAAACGACTCTCAAAATATGCATCTGAATGTCAGTGTGAACAAGAATGCCCATTTACTCCAAGAACAATCAGAACAGTGCCTTGCGAAAGTATTCATACCCCTTCATGGTTAATGGTAGGGCTGGGCGATATGGCAAAAATGTAATCTCGATGATTTTTTCCCCCATATTGAACGATAACGATATATATTTCGATATAAGCTCTTGATTTTGCCAGCTTTACAATAGTATCCCAACAATGACTAAAGCCACAAAAATTAAAGGGTTCATTAAATTACATTTTAAAGTATAGTTTAACAACAAAAATTACAGTTTTGGCCTTAAAAATTAAAACAACTTACTAAAATAAATTTAAAAAATAAAAGTTGTGACAGAGTACGGTAAATGAGAGTAAATGTACAAAATGTAAACATACAATTATTGAAAAACATAATTTG
>NC_133361.1:57046621-57118567 GCF_049309525.1 Garra rufa
GGTCACATGTCTCTGGGATTGAATGATGGAGGGCCTTGAAAATGTACATTCTGAAAGAAAAGTTTATTAAGAACTAGAATCTGAAAACATATTGTGATATCTTTAATACTTCTTGAGTTATAGGCATGCAAACTTTGGAAAAAGAATATTTATGGCACTCAGACAGGTATGTTCAATTCCATTGTCTTGACAGAAAGAACAGACATACATCTTTAGTTTCAACATTATTTGTTCTTCAGACATCCCTCTTAAAAAAAAGATGCATTATATTTTTGCAAACTGGCTCACGTTTGGTTTTTATCCACTTAATGTGTACATTTAACAGTTTTCTCCTTGCCGTTTCTCCATTTTTGAATGGTCCCATTGGCACACAATGCAACAAAGATAGCTAAAGTTGAAATGGTCAACTGAAATAGTCAAGTTGAGGCACATTACCTTGCTCATTGTAGTCTATTCATAAGATTCTATATTTTAATCAGTTTCAGGGATGTTTGGAAGAAGGGATTTTGTTCATTATAACAGCTTCTGAAGTTGCCTTAAGTTGGCTGAAGTTACCAGATTTTACTAACAGACCTACCAATCTCTGCGTAAAAATAACATTTTGATGGTGCCACCTTTCTAAAGTCATTTTCACGCCCTTGTAATTTGGCTTTGTTTTTTTTTTTGTTTTTTTTTGCCATTTTGCCCCCCATTTTGACATTAAATATTTTGGCTTTCATCACTATACATGTCTATCTTTCTTTAGAAATAATATTAGCAAAATCAAAAATTTAAGCTGGGGAAGTTGAGGTAATTTGACACAGAATGACACTTTTATTAAGATGTGTGTGCCTTTCCAAACCATATCCCTTCATTTGAATTTGCCACAGGTTAACATCACGTGACGTGTAGTAACATCTACAAAGAATAATGAATTCTCCTGAGCTAATTTTAAACCATTACAGATAATGGTACAAATATTTATGCAATGAAATCATTTACATTTTTTTTATAGATTTGCAAAGATGTTAAATTAGTTTTTTGCAGTTTAATTTAATTTAAAACTGCTTACCCTAAGGCAGCAACATAAAACGTGACAAAAAATGAAGGTATATGAATAATTTTGCAAGGCACTGTATGAATGCAAATATTTATTCTGTGTTTTCAAGTGTTTGAATTGTCACATCATGCCTGCATAAACAGGAAAAGCAAATGTAAACCGAGTTTGCAGTTGTGTTTGTATTTTGACATGCTTCCGGAAGTCAGTGCAAGTCAAATATAAACCTTAGTTTTAGTTTTTTTTTTTTTTCTTCGCCAAACTATCACCATCAGCCAAATTTGCATAATTTTTTATTAACTCCATATATATGTGCTCACTGCTTTTTCTTTACATTTGCATTATTCAATCCTCTGTAGTAGTGTCAGATCATTTATTCAGCCTAGAATTTTTTAAAAGATATTTCGGCAGCTGAAATTTCCAGTTAATGATTTTACGGGTATTTTGAAACTGATGTATGAATGGTGCTTTACTGGTAAAAAGAAGTAACACCATTGCCTGGGTTGACAGTGCATTTCATATTTACTGATAATGTTCTTCTGTTAATTTTGCAGTTATTTCCTAGTATTACTTTGTGAAAGAGGCTAATGATGGAAAAAACACCTGTTGGGTCCTAACTTACCTTGTCCACATGGATGTAATAAAAGTGGTCTTTGTGATAGATGGCTTTGAGAAGACGTTTCAACTGCCGGACTGCTCGCCCATGAACCACCAGCATGAAAACCACCCTGACTGGGTTCTCCACCTTGGAAACGTCAGCGTCGGCAAAATCTGCATGCTGGACTGCACTGGAGATGACTAAAAATGGACACAAAAAAACAAAACTCAACATGTCAATAACATTTTAAGCATGACTGGATGTGGATATGATGGTTGAAGGAATGCCGTTACCATGCTGTGGGCAAAACTGAGGCAGAGACTGAGGCATGAGCTGCCCCGCTTGGTGCTGGCATACGATGTTGGCGATCTCCTGTCTGCACTGCCGTGAACCCGCACGGTGGAGGGCAGACAGAGCGTCCTTGCCAGAGATCTCACATTTGGGCACAAAGTCACTGTTCGGGACTTGAGGAGCACCCTCAACGCTGCCAGGCTCTCCTGGTGCTACTAGATGGATTCTGGCCATTTCGCCTGCCCGCGTATCGCTGAAGTTACGGCTGCTTGAAGGATCATAATGAGCGGCTTTTTCAACCGCCACTCCATCTTCCGGCGCGCCCAGACTCTTGTCCTTCAAAGAGGGCTTGTTTCTCCGTCTAGACCCCCTCCTGATGACAGTGGTGATGGCGGGCTGATCCTGGCGCTGTCTCGATTGCCCGTGGTTCGCCCCTGACAGGGCGTTTTTCTCAAAGGCCACAGGGTCCATCTTCTGCTCCTGCCCATTGTGGTCAGGCAACTTCGACCGCCTGTGTTTCCGCTGAGAAGGAAACAGAGTAAATAAATCAGAGGTGCGATGCCGAATCCCTCCACATCAGCGCAAAAGAGAAAACAGGATCAAACTTTATTCTCAAAGGAGGAAGTCTGCTTTAGAACAGATGGATGATTCACACTCCTAGAACAAACTTGCTGACGTTTCAGGGAGCCCAGAAGCACAACGTGTTTGCTTTGTTTCTCATTTGTTGTTTTCCTGGCTTCAGTCGCGGCTATTTTTAGTCGTTTAGTGGCGGGAATTAGAGGAAGCAGAGATGCGTAATGAGAATAGCGAGTCGCAGAAGGAGGTTTGGATGAGAGCTCAAGCCAACACAGAAAAACACTCTGCCATTATTTTACAGTGGCATATTTTAGAAGCATTAGGTTTTACTGCATTAAACAAGTGTTATTGGGTGTTTCACTGTGGGAAATCATCAGCTGAAATGCGAAGCTCTTTTCAACAATTTGACATAAAAACATAATTAGTGTATTGCGAAAGTATTCATACCCCTTCATTCTTTCAAGTTTTATGTTGCAGCCTTGTGCTAAACTGCTTTAAATTTTTTCCACATCAATCTACACTCCAAACACCATAATGACAAAGCACAAAACAATCTCAATTCCAAACTAAATTTCATACCCAAAAAGACTTTAAAGGTGTAAAGGTGCTTCAACTGAGTACTCAGGTAAAGAGGTATGAATACTTATGCAACATACGTATTTTAGGGTTTTGTTTTTAAAGGGATAGTTCACCCAAAAATGAAAATTTGATGATGTTTATCTGCTCCCCCCCAGGGCATCCAAGATGTTGGTGACTTAGTTTCCTCAGAAAAACACAAACGGAGATTTTTAACGAAAACCAGGGCAGTTTGCCAGCCAATAAAAATAAGGAAATTATTATCATTCTTCTACTGTCATATGATTTATAAACAGAAACTTAAAGGTCTTCATAGCAACCTGTACAAAGAAATAAAAGTTTGGTTTAACTTGAAGAAACTGTGACAGAAAAATATTACTTAATGTAATGATAGAACGACGACTACTAAAAATAAAATCATTATAATTTTTTTTTAAAGAAATATTTATCAGAAAAATTAATTACCAGAATTTATTTAACAGAAAAATGTAAATACGCAACACAGTATTTCTAAAAAATATATTATTAAACAATTCTTTGTGATGATTTTAGTTATTACAATTGAATGAAACCATTAAAATCCAGAAAATTAATGGAAAACAGAATTTGGTAAAAATAAAACTAAATTTGAGGGGGAAAAACGTATTTCATTGGGCCTTAAAATTTTTTTTTTTTGTTAAACTTCAGCAAATGGCTGTTAAAATTTGTACGTTTTCACATGATTTCAATTAATTAGATACACTTTTTAATTAATACAATTTAATTTACCCATTAAAACTGAGTCTAGAAGAATTAAAATCGAAAAAAAAAAAAAATGGAATTAGTGTAAAAATAAAATGGAATTTTGGAAAAAAATGTTTTTTCATAGGGCCCTACTTACAATGTATCGATAAATAAAAATAAGGAAATTATGATTATTCTTCCTTGTGTTATATTTGATGTATTACATTTTTAAATCCACACTCCTATACATATTGAGATATATGGGTGTATATGGGTCGAAGACGAGATGTCATCAAATTTCATTTACAAAACCGGTTTTAGACACATAACCGGTTTCACACAATAATATATTCATCAAGCTTACTGAATGCAAGTGTCTACTTCAACGTTTGGAAAAAGTCAAAATATGGTTGAAATAAGTAACATGAGCAACATACTTTTGTAAAAATGAAACTTATTCTGACCTGTACATATTCAAATACATTGGAAAAATAAGTGACCATTCTACATTTTTTATATTTCAAATAACAAAAAAAAAAACTAGGACAGTGGCAAAGATTTGAATTATTACTAGCACTGAATTATTATGTCGTGGCTTCACTTTTTTGAGTCTTCAAGGTCATCGAATGATTCTTGATTTTTGAAGATTTTTTGGTATATAAATTATTACTAAATAACATTTCAGTGTGTCTTTTCTGTATAACATGGTAAAAATGCCTAATAGTTAATCAAGACACATAAAAAAATTTAAAGCTGTATTAAATTTGTTGTTCTGATGCTTAAAACCCCCTTTTCCTCCCTGACCCATATAATCTCAGACGTCATAGAAGAACGTTTTTCACACCCTACTGATGTTTAGGTTGTTACTATGGCAGCTGATGTACACATACCGCACACAGTATGAACAAATTCCATCACATGCGAACACTGAGTCCTAAACACTAGTGTGCAGAGCCAACCAAACCTAAGAACAGCCTGAGAAAAGCCTTATCAACACACCTGCCAGTGATACAAACACGACTCGAGGCCTTTCATCCCATACTGATCGCCCAAACACAACTGTTTCCTCAGCAAACCCAGATGCACACACAAGCCTCATGATAATGTGAAAATAAGATCAGAGCAAGGGCAGCTCTTACTGTTAAGACTCAACACAGCTCAAGCGCCAGACGTCGATTTCACCGAAATCCCAATGGCGCTGGGCGTCTGTCCCAGCACCGACGCAGCTTGAAGCCAAACGAAGAAGCTTTTGACAGACTTTCTGTAATTTGCACTAAATTTAGTCTCATTTAGTCTAAATTTAGTGGATTCTCCATGTCTTCGCTAAATAAAGCTCAGCCTTCACAGTAAAAACGTGAAAATATTAAAAGAGCCTTTACCAATCTTTTTGGCACCACGGTGGAGAAAATAAGGTGAAACAGGACAAAATATATTTCTAGCGCACATGTGTTTTACATGATTTTTTTTCATTCCACACATGCCAAGACATGTAATCATTCGTGTCATAATGTAAACCAGACTGTGAGCCCATTGCTACTACACAATCCTCAAGATTGCAAGTAAGACAATCACTCGCATATGCTGCTAAATCAATGGATTGGCAGCGTTTTCTGGCGCACCATCAGGGCTCTACAGTGCGACGATGAATCTCTCTACACTTTGTTTTATGAAAGGATTCGTAAGATATGTCCGTGATGTTGAAAAAACATGTAGAAACCTTTTAAGCTTCCCTCAGTGTACAGTCGTGGCCAAAAGTTTTGAGAATGACACAAATATTAGTTTTCACAATGTTTGCTGCTAAACTGCTTTTAGATCTTTGTTTCAGTTGTTTCTGTGATGTACTGAGATATAATTACAAGCACTTCATACGTTTCAAAGGCTTTTATCGACATAGCATGACATTTATGCAAAGAGTCAGTATTTGCAGTGTTGGGCCTTCTTTTTCAGGACCTCTGCAATTCGACTGGGCATGCTCTCAATCAACTTCTGGGCCAAATCCTGACTGATAGCAACCCATTCTTTCATAATCACTTCTTGGAGTTTGTCAGAATTAGTGGGTTTTTGTTTGTCCACCCGCCTCTTGAGGATTGACCACAAGTTCTCAATGGGATTAGGATCTGGGGAGTTTCCAGGCCATGGACCCAAAATGTCAACGTTTTGGTCCCCGAGCCACTTAGTTATCACTTTTGCCTTATGACATGGTGCTCCATCGTGCTGGAAAATGCATTGTTCTTCACCAAACTGTTGTTGGAAGAAGTTGCTGTTGGAGGGTGTTTTGGTACCATTCTTTATTCATGGCTGTGTTTTGGGGCAAAATTGTGAGTGAGCCCACTCCCTTGGATGAGAAGCAACCCCACACATGAATGGTCTCAGGATGCTTTACTGTTGGCATGACACAGGACTGATGGTAACGCTCACCTTTTCTTCTCCGGACAAGCCTTTTTCCAGATGCCCCAAACAATCGGAAAGAGGCTTCATCAGAGAATATGACTTTGCCTCAGTCCTCAGCAGTCCATTCGCCATACTTTTTGCAGAAGATCAATCTGTCCCTGATGTTTTTTTTTGGAGAGAAGAGGCTTCTTTGCTGCCCTTCTTGACACCAGGCCATCTTCCAAAAGTCTTGGCCTCACTGTGCGTGCAGATGCGCTCACACCTGCCTGCTGCCATTCCTGAGCAAGCTCTGCACTGGTGGCACTCCGATCCCGCAGCTGAATCCTCTTTAGGAGACCATCCTGGCGCTTGCTGGACTTTCTTGGACGCCCTGAAGCCTTCTTAACAAGAATTGAACCTCTTTCCTTGAAGTTCTTGATGATCCTATAAATTGTTGATTTAGGTGTAATCTTAGTAGCCACAATATCCTTGCCTGTGAAGCCATTTTTATGCAATGCAATGATGGCTGCACGTGTTTCTTTGCAGGTCACCATGGTTAACAATGGAAGAACAATGATTTCAAGCATCACCCTCCTTTTAACATGTCAAGTCTGCCATTCTAACCCAATCAGCCTGACATAATGATCTCCAGCCTTGTGCTCGTCAACATTCTCACCTGAGTTAACAAGACGATTACTGAAATGATCTCAGCAGGTCCTTTAATGACAGCAATCAAACGCAGTGGAAAGTTTTTTTTGGGATCAAGTTCATTTTCATGGCAAAGAAGGACAATGCAATTCATCTGATCACTCTTCATAACATTCTGGAGTATATGCAAATTGCTATTATAAAAACTTAGGCAGCAACTTTTCCAATTTCCAATATTTATCTAATTCTCAAAACTTTTGGCCACGACTGTATAGTTTCATAGTTGTACGCAGTAGTTTTCATTCGCAAATGGAAGCTTCAAAAGGTTTCTACGTGTTTTTGCAACATTAATCAAAAAGTAATGCATTACAGACATATCTCATGAATCCTTTCATAAAACAAAGTGTAGGGAGAGATTCATTGTGCAGAGTAGAGCTATTGTTGATTACAATGGAACTTTGTGAGATCGCGATGAACTAAGATGAGTGACGGCTTTTAATGAGTTTGTAAATGAGATATTGATTTAATACAACAGTTAAATAAACAAGAAGTTAATATTAAGTTACTTACATTGTCTGACTCTTAGGGTTGTGAACCTACACTGGTCTTACGGTTCGGATCGATTACGATTATCATGTCATCGATTCGGTTCAATACACTATCTCGATGCATCACGATGCATTGGCGATGCACTGCATACCCATTTTTCAGTTTTACTTCAAATATATACAATTGTGTTAATAAATACAAACAGTCAGATATATGAACTGAAACTTTAATTTAACCTTCTCAAAGAAAACACACTTCTTGAATATATCAAACAAAACTAAAGTCTGGGCACAGAAGACAACAGCAACATTTAGAACAAATGCACAAAAGTAAATACCTGGGCTTTGGTTTCGTTGTAGAGTTCCGGCATAATCTTTTCTGAAAAGTGTCTGCGTGAGGGAAGCTTATATCGCGGCTCCAGTATATTTAACAGGTGGCGAAACCCAGGGTTTTCCACCACAGAAAAGGGCCATATATTTTTTAAACGAAAAACTAAACCGAATAAGATTTCAACCGAGAGGCACCGCTCAGATCTTATTTAATTGAAACGAGGGAATAGAGTCCTGCACGAGCCCAGCCCGAGACGCTCAGACCCGAGCCCCGTCCTTGTCCGACATCTTATCAGAACAGAGTTCGTGTTGTAGCCATTAAATACTTCAGTTTTGGATTCTAATGGCAAAGTGGCTAGATTTCATTTTGTTTCCTTTTTGAGTTAATTTAGAAATATATTTGGAACATTTTATGTTTGTTAAACTGAGACTGAGTCCATTATAATCGGTTATGGTCTTTTACTGAACCGATACCGAATCGTCCTTGTCTGCATCGCAAAAATGATAAATTTTGACACCCCTACTGACTATAACACTAAGGTCTGAAAAAACTCCATTCAAACTCAGCGTTGTTTCGTTTATGAATGAACGTACGATTTTAAACTAATCTAGTGAGTCAATGATTCAATTTCCCATTCCTACAGACAGTCACTTGCTTCATTCCTGAATGAATCAGCCGTTCAAACGAATCAAATGAATAAATGATTCAGTAATTAAATCAGTGACTTGCCGCCACCTACTGGCAGATTTAGTTTCATTTTTAAAGTATCTTTCCAGTTATTCAATCATTTAATATTTCTGTATTCAAAATTTTATATTTGAAATTATGAATTTGAATGCACTCAAGCCTCCTCTGAGCCTCGTTAAACTTATTTAAAAAAAAAAAAAACCTACAAGCCACTTGTGTTCTTCTGTGCCACCTCTGTACAGCCTGATTTAATTTGATTCTTATTAGCCGTTTCTTATTCTGTTGTTTCAATTAGAAATTTTAAAAAGCTTAAAAATATAATTTAAAAAATGACATAAAAGATGACATACTTTTAATAAAGCTGCCAAAAAACGCCATTACAAAAGTAAAAACAAAATTCTGCTGTAAATCACAATAAGGCGTCAAATATCACCTCGTAATGGGAAGGTATTTTTTTATCAGAGTTTTTGATTATTGATTCCTGAAATTTTGACTGTGCTCCTAAATTTAACTTAAGTAAACATAGAACCCTGACCATTAAGGGATACTTCACAAACAAAGCTAAAACCTTTTCATTAGTGAGCAAAAATAATTTGCGAGCATTAGTCCCATTTGCAAACACTAACCTATCATTGTCCTACATTTACACTACTAGTCAAAAGATTGTGAACAGTATGTTTTTTTTAAATAAGTCTCTTCTACCCTCCAAGCCTGCATTTATTCGATCCAAAATACAGCAAAAACTGTGCAATATTTTAATATTTAAAATAACGCCTTCCTATTTGAATATATTTTAAAATGTAATTTATTCCTGTAATCAAATGTGATTTTTCAGCATTATTTCTCCAGTCATCAGTGTCACATGATCCTTCAGAAATCATTTTAATATGCTGATTTGCAGTTCAAGAAGCATTTATCATTATTAGTATTATTATCAATATTTAAAACAGTTGAGTACATTTTTCAGGATTCTTTGATGAATAGAAAGATCCAAAGATTAGCATTTATCTGAAATGAAAAGCTTTTGTAACATGCACACATGTAACATGTTTAAAAGTGATGATAAAGACATTTATAATGTTACAAGTGTAACAAAAAAAATTCTATTTCAGATAAATGCTGTTCTTCTCAATTCACCAAACGACCTTGAAAAAAAAATCTACTCAGCTGTTTTCAATAATAATAATTAAATGTTTTTTTTTTCTTCAGCAACAAATCAGAATATTAGAATGTTTCTGATGGATCATGTGACTGAAGTAATGGGAAAATTCCGCTTTGAAATCACAGAAATAAATTACATTTTAAAATATATTCAAATAGAACAACTATATTTTAAATATTTCACAATTTGACTGTTTTTGCTGTATGCTGGATCAAATAAATGCAGGCTTGAAGGGCAGAAAAAAAAAAATCTTACTGTTCACAAACTTTTGACTGGTATGCGTTTATTAAAAATAAAAAAATATTAGCCAATCACAACTCTACTGCCAATGTGTGTGTAGAGGTTTGCTACATATTTGGAGTTTCCAACTACTTTTGCAGCGTTAACAAACGTTTTATGTTAATTTGAATGAATACTGAGTATTTATAGTGTGCTGGAAAAAAATAAATAAATAAAAACGTTGCCAATCAGACTCATACTGGCAAGACAAAGATTTAAAACACTGGTTATTGTAATTCTCTCTCAAATACATATTCAATGGATGTACACGACCTAGTGGACCTTTTCATTTGAGGGTTCACTGTGAAGTGAAAAATCCGGCTGCACGGGGACACCAGTGCATGAAAAAGTTACATTATTACACGCACATTTTCCAAGATGTCGCTGAAAAAGGACATGCGATACTTGAGCAATCGCACTCTTAATATTTAGTCTAGGTATTTGATAAACATCTGTCAGTTCTGGTTGTACTCCGTGTCCACACATTGCTTAAAAAATTTGATTAAATTGGTTTTCCCAGTCCAGACTCGCACTCTAGTGATCAGACTCTAGTCAAGCTTCCAATGCTGCCAAACAAAGACTGTATCCAAAATAAACAAAACAAAAAAAAACATATTCAGTCATGTGGTAAAAGCTAACCACAACTCTGCGTGGATTGCCGATGTGGTACTAAAAGTATGTAAAGGGAGAGGGCGGAATAACAAACACTTCCCAGCAATTCCTGCTATAGGCACATTACACAGCAAGTCTGGGTCTTTGCCACACGTCTGCTGCCCACACACAAAAACAATAGACTGTGGGAAGAGAAGAGCCAGCCAGTGTCCAGTAGCTCTAGACCAGTGTCAGACCAGTGGGCCTCATTATCAGCTGCTTGGACTTTCAAGCTTGAAAGCAAACCAAAAGCTTTGTTTCGGGGGAATAAAAAAAAAGGGTGTTGTCTATGTAGGCAGTATAGACTTGTTCAGAAAGCTGGAGGCTGTTTCGCAGCGAAGGCGGTATTGAAGAACACAATCCCTGAATACACTGCAGCGAGCTCACTGAAATAAATTATTAACAGACTGAGTACATATTTATAAATAATATAATTTAATATTTTAGATATAACTTATATAATATAAACAACTCATTCAATACCTAAAGCTGGCGAAGAATAGGGAAACATAAGTGTAGCCCAAACTTGTGCGCGCTGTGTAGAGTACTGGGCTGTTGTTTGGCAACAACATAGTAGTTTTATACCCACAAGATTGCACAAAACTTCCAGCATAAAGGCAACATTAAACAACATCTCAGAGCTGACAGTCAGATGGCAGCGTTCTGCACACAGTTACCAAAGTTACTTCACACACTCAAAAATAACCCACAAAACAGGGAAGTTTGAGGAGTTGTTGTCATAAACGGGCCTACAGTGAGTGCAACTTGCGCATTGGATATGCAGCTGGAACAAATAACTGAATATTACTCAGAGCCGTTTTAAAAACTCCAGAAGCAAATGACATTTTCTTCCATTAAACGACTCTCAAAATATGCATCTGAATGTCAGTGTGAACAAGAATGCCCATTTACTCCAAGAACAATCAGAACAGTGCCTTGCGAAAGTATTCATACCCCTTCATGGTTAATGGTAGGGCTGGGCGATATGGCAAAAATGTAATCTCGATGATTTTTTCCCCCATATTGAACGATAACGATATATATTTCGATATAAGCTCTTGATTTTGCCAGCTTTACAATAGTATCCCAACAATGACTAAAGCCACAAAAATTAAAGGGTTCATTAAATTACATTTTAAAGTATAGTTTAACAACAAAAATTACAGTTTTGGCCTTAAAAATTAAAACAACTTACTAAAATAAATTTAAAAAATAAAAGTTGTGACAGAGTACGGTAAATGAGAGTAAATGTACAAAATGTAAACATACAATTATTGAAAAACATAATTTGTAACAATTATTTATTATTATTATTATTAACAACACAATTGTTTATTTTCTTATGTTTATTATAAGTTGAGCTATTTAAATTAGAGGCAACCACTGCATTTTGAAACCATCTACAGTATAAATAACAAAAAATTACGACACAGTTCTTTCTTAATCGTATTAAGTGCAGACAATTCAGCCATAATCAAAAGTAGGCTACTCTCTGAATATTCAAAGTGCAAATAGAGACGAATATTTCAAGCATGATACAGAGCTATAGACATACACAACCTATTATAGCCTACATACTAATAACACCCTGGATATGTCATGTAGCCTAATTTGCGTGCATTGGGGAGTCACTTCTACTACTACTACTAAGAAAATATTGTTAAAACATTATTCTTTAAGGAATATTTAGTAGAAAAATTATTTACCAGAAAAATATATGAACTATATTATATATATATATATATATATATAAATGCACAACACAATGACAAAAAACAAACAAATAAATAAAAATTGTATAAATTAATTATAAAATCAGTTAATTAGATATGCTTTTGATTATTTAACTCTAACAAAACCATTCAAATGAAATCCAGAAAATTTATCAAAAACAGAATCTGGTACAAATAGATTTAAATTTAAGAAAAACATACAACGCATTTCACAGGGCCTTGAAATTTAATTTGTTAAACTTTAATAAACTGCTGTTAAATTGTGTACGTTTCATGATTTCAATTATTTAGACATACTTTCTGATTAATGCATATCTTTATTTAACCAATAAAACCTTAAATTGAATTAAATTAAGTATAAATAAAAATGGGAAAAACCGAAACCCAGAAAAAAAAATAATAATGGAAAAACGAAATTTAGAGTTTTTTTTACTTTAATTAAACTGTAACTTAATACATTGCTGTTAAATTGTGTAGGTTTCATGAATTTAATTAATTAGACATGCCTTTTGATTAATATCTTTCAACGTAACCATTAAAAATTAAAATTAAGTATAAATAAAAATGGGAAAACCCAAAACCCAGATGGAAAAAAATAAATTTGGAAAAAAAAATTTAATGCATTTCATGTTTTAAAACACAATTTTTGTTAAACTTTAAATAAACTGCTGTTAAATTGTGTACGTTTCATGATTTTTAATTAATTTGACATACTTTCTGATTAATATATTTGTAATTTAAGCATTAAAAATTAAAATGAAGTAAATAAAAATGGGGAAAAAAACGAAACCCAGAAAGGTGTTAATAGGAAAAACTGATTTTAGAAAAAATGTAACATTTCACAGGGTCTTACAAACACAATTTTTGTTCAACTTTTATTAAACTGCTGTTAAATTGTGTAAGTTTCATGATTTCAATTAATTAGACACGCTTTCCGATTAATATGTTTTAACTTAACCATTAAAAATTTAAATTAAGTATAAATAAAAATGGGGAAAAACCCAAACTTTAATGGAAAAAAAAAAACGAATTTGGAAAAAAATTAAACCCATTTCATATGGTCTTAAAAACACAATTTTTGTTAACCTTTTAATAAACTGCTGTTAAATTGTGTAAGTTTTATGTTTTCAATTACTTAGACATGGTTTCTGATTTTTTTTATTTATTTAACCATTAAAATGGAAAATTAAATAAATATTAACTAAATTAAAATCACATTTAAATAAAAATGTGGAAAATGTAAATTAAAAACCTGAAAGTGTGCGTCTGCCCTCATCCATGGTGACACAGCTTGAGAGGTAAAGAGGTGAGGAGAATAATGGCAGATAATTGCCAAAAGCTTGTCACATCATACCCAAAACACCTACAAAAAAGTATTGAGTAAAGGGTATGAATACTTATGCGATGTCAGTTTAAAAAAATACATTTATGAAGTTTTATATGTTAGTTCAGTTTTTGCTTTGCAATTATGGTGCATGGATTGTATTAATGTGGTGAAAAAAAGTAATTTAAAGCAGTTTAACATGAGGCAGCAACATAAAAAAAAAAAAAAAAAAATCAAGGGGTGTGAATACTTTCGCAAGGAAACTGTATATTAGCGCCCACACCAAAGGACAATAATATTCAGTTTATCATAAATGCCATCTGACATGTTAAACGTTTGAGCTCTGCGGTTCCTGTGTTGGTATTTTCAGATTCAGAGTGATATTTAAAACTTATTCATAGTTAACATTATGTGTTTCATCCTTGACGTCAACTGGCTTTAAAATAATATGTTTCCATCCAATGTTCAGAAGAGAACAAATTGTTGAATAACGTCATTCGAATTTCATCAAAACTATCTTCATTTGTGTTCTGAAGATGAACGAAGGTTTTAGGGTTTGGAACGACATTAGGGTTAGAGCAATTAATGACTGAATTTGAATTTTTTTGGGGCAATTTGTTGGATTACATTTCTGAGAAAAGTCATTCAAAGATTGTAACACCTTCTCCGCTAAAATCTAAATGTGATTAGAAACATTTCTTTCTTGAAAGTACTACATGAACCGTTAATGGAACCTTAAGAATCTGAATCAGAAGCCGAATCGTTAAATATCCTCTGATCCCTCTGTAAGCAGCACAGGTCACTGCAGCATCACATGACCTGCAGTAACTCATTCTTCAGGTCTCAGAGACCAAAGGCTGCAAAATCAATGGCCTCTTTCATCACGCTGAGACTCGCCAGAGAGGGAGAGAGAGGTCAGAGATGCCTGTAGATGTGCTGTGGCGTAAGAGGGAGCAGTTAGGATGGCTGACTCGTCATTAAATAATCACTTAGGTTCTTAGTTATATTCGCCATTAGGACACCTTGGGGCTGAACGACACAACATAATTGCTAGGCTGCACTTCCAGAAGGTTACATGATGAAATGAAGACCAGACACTAAAAGGAAAAGCTCCTTTATCAATCATACATGCATGGTTCCTGAATTAGAGAATCAGAGAATAGTGGAGCATATAGCAGTAGGTGTCCACTGTAGGAATCAGGATTGTGAAAGAGAGACGCATGGCAGGTTTTATTCCCACCAGGGCCAATTAGATGAGAGACTGGAGGAAACATTCACACGAACACGTGAAACATCCCACAACAGACACTCCACTGTCATCTCAACCATATCCTCAGACCAAAAATGTTCTAGTTTTATGTGTGTAAATAGGGCTGTGTGATTTCCGCAGTGCGGATAAAAATTGAATGTACTGTATAACGTGGAATGTCACGGAATGTCAAATTTTGGATGGATAAATGCGGGCTAGTGCTTGTAAATATTAAGCACAAAAATACTATTTAAAAATGAATCTTGTCTGTTCTGTGTGTCTCTGTGTGAATGAATGGCGCAGACGCACGGTTTCGTTTACCACACACATCGCTGCGCTATGTTTTCAGTCTCTGCCATCTGCCGAGTACATGCACACATAATCTGAACACTAAAACTGCTCTGAAAAGTCACTTCATGAGCATTTTACCATTTGTTTTGAGAAAAACTATCCTTATACCATATACAAACAGAAACTGTCAAAAAACAAAGTTGGGTTTAACTTGAAGAAATTGTGACAGAAATATATTACTTAATGTAATAATAGTACTAATACTAAAAAAAAATACTAAAACAATTATTATTATTAAAACATTATTCTTTAAGAAATATTTACCAGACAAATTTATTAATGTTATTTATTTACCAGACAAATCTAAATACACACAGTATATCTGAAAATAAATAAATAATAATAATACAATCATTATTTAATAAATCAGTAAATTGGAGATGCTTTTGATTATTAAACTTTAAACTTTTTAAGAAAATAAATTAAAAAACACAAAATTTGGTAAAAAATAGAAATAAATTTGAGAAAGAAAAAACACATTTCGATTCAAATTAATTAGACATGCTTTCTGATGTTAATTAGACATTTTCTAATATTTTCTTTTAATTTAACCATTACAATTGAATACATTTTAAATTAAATTTTAATAAAAAATTTGGGGGTGGGACGGAACCCAGAAATGTTTATTTTTTTGTTAAACTTTAATAAATTGCAGTTAAATTGTAAGTTTTATGATTTTTATTAATTAGACATACTTTCTGATTATTTTTAACCATTAAATTTGTTTATGAAATTAAAATTAAATATTAAAAAAAGTGAAAAAAAAAATTAAACCCAGAAAAAAAATTAATTTGGAAAAAATATAAACCATTTCATAGAGTCTTAAAACATAATTTTTGTTAAACTTTAATAAATTGCTGTTAAACGGTGTAAGTTTTATTATTTAAATGAATTAGACATGCTTTCTTATTAATATTTTCTTTTAATTTAACCATTGAAAATTTAAATTAAAATCACAATTAAATATAAATGGGAAAAACCAAAACCCAGAAAAATTTTAATGGAAAAAACTGAATGTGGAAAAAAAATTATTTCATGCTGTCTTAAAACTTAATTTTTGCTAAACTTTTAATAAACTGCTTTCAAACTGTGGAAGTTTGATGATTTAAATGAATTAGACATACTTTCTGATTAATATGTTTTAATTTAACCATTAAAAAATTAAATTAAATTAAAGTATAAATATAAATGGGAAAAAAAACGAAACCCAGAAAAAAAAAAAGAAAAAAAAAAGGAATTTAGAAAAAATGAAACATTGTTAAACTTTAATAAATTGCTGTTAAATTTTGTAAGTTTCATGATTACAATTAATTAGACATACGTTCTGATTCATATTTTTAAATTTAACCATTCAAATTTTAAATTAAATATAAATAAAAATGGGAAAAACTAAACCCAGAACATTTTTAATGGAAAAAACTGAATTTGGAAAAAATTAAACCCATTTCATCAGTCTTAAAACTTATTTTTTGTTAAACTTTTAATAAACTGCTGTTAAAGTGAGTAAGTTTTGTGATTTCAATTAATAAGACATACTTTCTGATTAATATTTTTTAAATGTAACCATTCAAATTTTAAATTAAATACAAATAAAAATGGGAAAAACTAAACCCAGAAAAATTTTGATGGAACAAAACTGTTTCACAGGGTCTTAAAACATCACGTTTGTTAAACTTTTAATAAACTGCTGTTAAATTGTGTACGTTTCGTGATTTCAATTAATTAGACATACTTTGTGGTAAATTATCAATTTAACCATTAAAATAAAAATATTCACTAAATTAAAATTTTCATTCAAATAAAAATGGGAAAACGTTCTTCTAAACTTTGAATTTATCAAAAAATCCTAAAAGAAACTGTACCAGGATTTCCACAAATATTACTAAGCAGCAAAACTGTTTTCAACTTTGATGATAATTAATGTTTCTTGAGCGTCTGATCATCAAATTAGAGTGATTTCTGAAGGATCATGTGACATTGAAGACTGGAGTAATGATGCTGAAAATTCAGCTTTGATCACAGGAATAAATTACATTTTAAAAAAGCAAACATATTTAATAATATTTCACAATTTTATGGCTTTTAGCGTATTTCTGATCAAAGAAATGCAGCCTTGGTGAGCCTAAAAGATTTCAATAACATTAAAGAAATATTACCGACTCCAAATTCTTGAAAAGAAGTGTACAAATATGTACCTAGTTTACTATTAACCAGTTCTCCTTGTTCACCTTTCACTTTTTCCTAAGACTCTTCATCCACTCAGGAAATCTATTCGACGCAGGATAAGAGTGAAGTAAAAAACGGAGCAGGAATCCAGACACGACAGCACATTCCTGCTACTCGTCACAACTCGTAACCTTTCTCAAACACGTTCACGTATTACTCCGGAGCCCCTTGAGCAGCAGACAGTTATTCATTGACTAATTAGTTATGCAGGCTTCTTCGAAGGTCACTTACAGTTACAGTTCACTTATTTATGGAGCAGTCATCCAGGTCTAACCTGAGGTTAAGTGTTTTGATCAAAAGCACAATGATTATCGTTGCCGAATCAAGCCAGCTGGGCTTTGAAGCGCCTCAGATGTTTAAACGCTACAGCGCAATATTAGCTGCAGATATCTGAGAGCTGCAAAACGGTCACACGTGGTTCATTTCATTGACAGCAGTTTACAAACCCTGTCTGAGGCAACAGAAATAAAACATAGCTTAAAGTCGTGAGGAAACAGAAACGGGGACAGAGCTTTTACTATATAATTCAATTGGTTATTTTCAAAAAAAATGTGAACATTTTTAACGTCAAATGCTCGTCTTGTCTCGTCTGTGTGATCTGGGTCAATGCAGTTAGGGTATGTTGAAAAACTCCCATCTCATTTCCGTCGTCAACTTCAAAATCATCCTACAACACTGTTTTAACTTTTTTTGTAAAGGGAGTTTGATCTTCTTTGTATGTTCACTTTGTAAATACTTGGTTGGTACTTCTGCAGCGACGTTTTTGAACTTGGGGAAGAAAACGAGATGGGAGTTTTTCAACATACCCTAACTGTGTTGACCCAGATCACAGACTACACAAGTGCATCGCAGAGACGAGACGAGACAAGCATTTGAGATTAAAAAGTATATAAATTGTCAATTTGTTTTGAAAATAACCAATCATTTCTCTAGATAAGACACTCCTTCCTCGGCTGTGATCATTTAGAGCCATTTGAAGCTGCATTTTGGAAGTTCAAACTCAGGGGCACCATAGAAGTCCATGATATGGAGAGAAATCCTCAAATTTTTTCTCAAAAAACAGAATTTCTTTATGACTGAAGAAAGAAAGACGTAAACATCTTGAATGACAAAGGGGTGAGTACATTATCTGTAAATTCTTGTTCTGAAAATGAACCACTCCTGTAAGTTTTCTCATCAAATTAGGTTGGCAGATAAATGTGAACTTGTAAGGACAGAGGACTAAATAATTTGAGAAATCACTAAAGAGAAGTTTAACCGGAATATCGAGGTATGACATTAGGAGATCTTTTTTTTTTTTTTTAAGATTTATTTTTTGGCATTTTTTGCCTTTATTGAGATAAGACAGGTCAGAAGTGACAGGAAACGAAGTGGGAGAGAGATGGGGGCGGGATCGGGAAAAGGTCCTCAAGTCGGGATTCGAACACCGGACGCCCGGAGCGCAGTATGTCGGCGCACTGCCCACAAGGCTATTGGTGCCAGCAGATCTTTTTATTGTTTATTTATTTGAACAACTTATCCATGCATATGCTAAAGAACAATGCATTTATAAAAAAAAATAGATACTGCAAATTTTTATTTAATGCAGACTTTAACTTTCTGAACAATCAGTAAAAGTCCTAATAGAGACTGAAAATACTGTACTGAATCTCCGAAGAGTCTAATTTAATGAATAACGGACTCAATTATATAAGGTGTGTTTCAAAACTGCTGAGTCAACAGCATTTTTACTCTAAAAAGATCACTTTAGATAGTTCATAAAAATAAAGGTTCTTTTAGGGCTGTTAAACGATTACAAATATTTATATGTGACCACAAAAGATCATGTTCCATGAAGATATTTTGTAAATTTCCTACCGTAAATGTATCAAAACGTAATTTTTGATTAGTAATATGCATTGCTATGAACTTCATTGGGACAACTTTAAAGGCGATTTTCTCAATATTTAGATTTTTTTGCACCCTCAGATTCCTGATTTTCAGATTTCACATTCAAAAATGGACTCTTATGACTGGTTTTGGGGTCTAGGGGTGACATATGTATATATTTATATATACAAAATAAATATACACAGTACGTATTAAATAAACAAACTTTTTTTTATTTAGCATGCAATTATTCGTTATAATGAGCCCCATTCTTTATTTACATCTATAGTTCCATTAAGAACTTGTATCATCTTTCCATTGGACAAAATGCTCCTTATAGCGGAAAAAGTTTCATTAGATTATTGAACTACAAACAATATAAAAATTGTTCTTTTAAAGTACCTTGAGAAACGTCTAAGCTATTTTGTAAATGTCCTACCGTAGATATATCAAAACCTAATTTTTGATTAGTAACATGCATTGCTGAGAAGTTAATTTGGACTACGTTAAAAGTTTTCTCAATATTTTGATTCTTTTGCACCCTCAGATTCCAACAAATCCTAACAAGCCATACATCAGTGGAAAGCATATTTATTCAGCTTTCAGATGATGTATAAATCCCAATTTCAAAAAAATTACCCTTATGACTGGTTTTGTGGTCTAGAGTCACATATATTATACAAAACATGCATTGTTTTGTATGCGATTAATCATGGTTAATCATTTGAGAGCCCTATTCTTTATTAATATCTATGGTTCCATGAAGAACTTTTAATATCCACGGAATCGTTCCAATACACAAAATGTCCTTCATAGCAGGAAAAAGAGTCTTTTGATTTATAAAATGTTCTTCAGACTAAGAAAACTTCTTTCAGATAACTGTCCAATGAAAGGTTCTAAAGAGGAACCGAAATGGTTCTTCTATTTGACATAATCACTGAGAAAACACTAGAAGCTTTATTTTCAGTTGTGTAGTCAGCATTTTTTGGCTATCACAGTCTAGTAAGCAACCATGGTGATGCTCAAAAAGGCTGTCTAGGTATGACACTTCAAAAAGGTTGCAGTTGAATAAACAGAAGTCAAATTTAATTCTCACACAGCGAAGCCCAAAAATGTTATGTAGCAGTTATGTAGGCAGGTTACCTAAACATGTAAGACTGCGATGTCTAATGGCATGCGGTCTATGCTTATAACTTTCACTAGGATGACCAAAAATGCTGTCTACGTAGTCAGCTCACTAAGTTTTGATTCCCAGCCACAGAGTTGTTATGGGTGAAGTCAGTCCAGTCAGTCATTTAAAACCCGACGCCGGTCAAAACAAACCGCTCCAAAAGATCTCCAACACAACACACCCGCATATGTGTTTCACACACACCATAACCATCTCCGATAATTCAAGAAACGTGTTTGTTTACACCCGATGACGCTATTACGGGAGTAACGTTACCCGTTCAACTAATGAGACTGACTGACGGCTTTAGCTTAGCTTAGCATGCTATTAGAAATCCTCAGATCAAACGGCGTTACTGAGGCAGGCATGACAGATTTATCCGCGTGAAACAGCACGTACCTCAGCCTCTCCCTCCTCCAGACTCCGCAGGCTCCATACCACCAGTCCTTGGATCAGCAGGATAGTTAAACCAGCCGCGATTGCGAGTTTATACCGTCTAAGGAGCTTCTGCACACGGGTACTCGCGACCATCTTTCCCCCGTGAATCACACATATAGCCGCGAGTGACTGACACACTCGGAGGGAATCGACTCTGAGAATCGAGCACTGCGTTGTGCTTCAGAGTCAAATGATTCTGATTCAAATGAATCAAATTGAGAGTCAGTATCTCAGTTCATATGACCAGGGGGGTGTTCCATAAAACAAGTTGACCAAATAAGTCAGGCTTATTTCAGTTAGTCTGACTTATTTTGAGCCAAATCAAGTGACAATAAGTCAGACTAACTGAAATAAGCCTGGCTTATTTGGTAAACTTGTTTTATGGAACACCCCCCAGGTGGCTGCTTGCTCGGTTAAAATAGGCTGTTATATTATTAGTCAAACGTTTATGAACAGTAAAATATTTAATGATTTTTAAAGAAGTCATTAAAAGATTTAAAGTACAGCAAAATCAGTAAATTTTTTAATATTTTTACTATTTAAAATGACTGCTTTTTATTTGAATATGTTTTAAAATGTAATTTATCTCTGTGATCAAAGCTACATTTTTAACATCATTACTCCAGTCTTCAGTGTCACATGATCCTTCAGAAATCATTCTAATATGCTGATTTGCTATTCAAGAAATCTTTATTATTATTATTATTATTATTATTATTATCAATATTTAAAACCGTTGAGTTCCTTTTAAGATTCTTTGATGAATAGAAATATCCAAAAATTACAATGTATCTGAAATAAAACGCTTTGTAATAAACACTATACCTGTCAAAAGCTTGGTGTCAGGATCATTTATTTATTTATTTTTTACATAGAAATGAATACTTTTATTCACCAAGAATGCTTTAAATTGATCAAAAGTGATGATAAAGACGAATGTTACAAAAGATTTCTATTTTTAGATAAATGCTGTTCTTCTGAACTTTCTGTTCATCAAAGAAACCTGATAAATTCTACTCAACTGTTTTCAACATAATAATAATAATAAAAAATGTTTTTTTTGAATAGCAAATCAGAATATTAGAATGCTTTCTGAAGGATATATATACATATGTATGTATGTATATGATAAAGACATTTAGAATTTCTGTTTCAGATAAATGTTCTTCTGAACGTTTTTATTCATCAAAGAAAAACATCTAATCACCTGTTTTCAACATAATAATAATAATAATAATGTTTTTTTAGTAGCAAATTAGAATATTAGAATGATTTCTGAAGGATCATGTGACACTGAAGACTGCAGTAAGGATGCTAAAAATGCAAATAGAAAACAGTTATTTTAAATGGTAAAAATATTTAAAAATATTAGTTTAACATTAAAAATCGTACTGTTACAAATTCGTGACGATTGTTTTTAGCCTAAAAATGATTTAGAAGAAATAGATAAACATGTTTTCCTTATGTTATATCTGACTTATGTTATATCTGATATTCTTATCAACAGGTAGTTTTATCAAATAATTGTCTGCTGTAAGAATTAAAATATTAGTATTAGCAAAATTAGTTAATAACGGTATAAACACTAATAATAACTGTTTTTTACACGCAGATGTTGTATGCATCCATCAGGCGGCGCACTTTAAAAGCGCAAAGTCCTGTCTATCTCCAAGACAACCGCTACGTGTGGAATGTTTTCGGCTTGTGTATTTAAACAATACGAAAGGAAGTCATTTATTATCCTCATTTATTTATTTTTAAAAAGAGAATGTTTATTTGTATATTTCCCTAACTTTATCTGAGTCTATTTCTGACACCGAAACGAACGAATCCTACTAAGCTGAAGGCTACGCTCATGAATATTAATTAGCCCGTGCAACCGTTGCGTAGCAACCTTTCCGCAGCATCCAATCACGAACCTCATTAGTATTCACTAGCCCAGCCTTCACCATAGTATGATTCTCCGTCCATTCAGTGATGGCAACAATGTATCCGCTGCTTCGTGAGGACTAGTTAGGATGTGAGTCGTGACAGACGTTCAGTTTACTCAGAAGCAGAAGTTCTGGGATTTAAGTCACTCTCATCTCTCTGAAATGAAGCCGGGAAGAAAGAAAGACTACTCTTCTGAGGACTTGCTATGAGACAGCTTGGGTCGCTTGGAAGAAAAGTTGTATTTGTCAGAGATGTCCACCACTGTGTCCCCAAAAGTCCCCTCCGCGAGCACAGACCCAGCGGACCAGCGGACAATCGTCGTGGGTGCATGTAAGTAGAAATATCTTATGGTTTTAATCGAAATTAATAATGTGTTTGTTCAAGAACTCATGTTAAATAACTTAATTGAGCTAATGATATCAACTTTTTATTTATTTATTATCGAAATAAATCTAAATATTTTAGAAACAGTATTGTGTAATTATACATACATACATACATACATATATATATAAGTGTGTATATATAAGTGATGATAAAGACATTTATAATGTTACAAAAGATTTCTATTTCAGATAAATGTTCTTCTTAACTTTCTATTGATCAAAGAAACCTGAAAAAATTCTACTCAGTTGTGTTCAACATAATAATAATAATAATAATTTTTTAATGTTAAATGTCTCAATTGAGCTAATGACATCCTAACTTTTTATCTATTTATTCTTAAAGAAAGCACATTTTTGGTTTAGAAACAGTTTTGTGTTATATATATTATTTAGTAAGGACACTTTAAATTGATCAAAAGTGATGATAAAGACATTTATAATGTTGCAAAAGATTCTATTTCAGATAAATCTGGTTCTTCTAAACTTTCTATTCATCAAAGAAACCTGAAAAAAATTCTACTCAGCTGTTTTTAACATAATAATAATACATGTTTTTTGAGCAGCAAATTAGAATATTAGAATGATTTCTGAAGGATCACGTGACACTGAAGACTGGAGTAATAATGCTAAAAATTCATTTTTGAAATCACAGGAATAAATTACATTTTACATATTTCACAATTTTAAAGTTTTTGCTGTACTTTGGATCAAAAAATGTAGGCTTGGTACGCAGAAGAGACTTTAAAAAACATAAAAAACTTTTGACTGGTAGTGTGTGTATATAAAGACGCAAGCATGAGACATTGATTGACTTTGTTATGAAATGACGCATAAATTATGTTTGCCAAGATTCTCAAGACAAGATTTAAGCATGCTTAAATGTTTACAATAATGCCGTACATGAATATAATTGTTGTAATAATAAATAATCATTCAATATAAGAATTCATCTTTTCAAACCTAACATTTTTACACTCTTTGTAATAGTAAAAACCAGCTAAAGTGGCTTCGAATGCATAGGTAACATCCTGACTGATGTGTATTGTCTCTTGTCTTTCTCAGTTTGTTGTCTGGTGTTTTTCTTTATGATCATGGTGCTGCTATTGATTCTGTACCGGAAGGTTCCTCTCTGCTGCAAAATGAGGGTTTATCAGGAATCTCGTACTGACATGGTAAGTTTCATTGCTGCACTTTCAAGACTTCAGTTCTTAGTTAAGCTTCATTGAGCATCAACTCTGCCTCAGATGTTTCTCCTAAAAAAAGGAGAAAGACACAAATGATGTATGGTTTGTTTAGGATATGACAATATTTGGCAAGAGATACAACTATTTAAAAATATGAGGGTGCAAAAAAAATCTAAATATCGGACTTAAAGTTGTCCAAATGAAGTTCTTAGCAATGCATATTACTAATCAAAAGTTAAGTTTTAATATAGTTATGATAGAAAATGTACAAAATATCTTCATGGAACATGATCTTTACTTAATATCCTAATGACTTTTGGGATAAAAGAAAAATCGATAGCTTGACCCATATAATGTGTTTTTGCCTATTGCTACAAATATACCTGTGCGACTCATCATGACTGGTTTTGTGGTCCAGGGTCACAAACTATCTGCAAGTGCACGTCTTTCCCACAAAAGTGGAGAAAAAGTATCGAATGCTGTTAAAGAGTTACGTGCGACCTGGTTTGATCATTTTGCAAATGGAGAACGTCGTCTACTGTTTGAGTTATCAATGTTTGGTACACTCACACACAAACAGAGATTACATATTATCTTTTTTCCTAACTGTGGTAAACTTTCAAGAGCTTCATCATGTGCTGTGCCAAACACTGTGACTCAGCACATGGGGAGCTTCAGCTGTCATCGTAAGCAAAATAATAGATCTTATACAACATAAACAAGCAGTCACTTCAAAAGTTAAAAATGTAGTCAAAGATTTACCTGTTCAGTTTTGAAGAACTACGCTCTTAAAAATAAAGGTGCTTCACAATGCTATAGAAGAACCCTTTTTGTCTTAATGGTTCTATAAAGGTTCTTTGTGGTCAAAGAAGGTTCTTCAGATTATAAAAAGGTAAGAAAGCGGTGGTTTGAAAAGCATCTTTGACTGAAGGGTTCTTTGTGGAACCAAAAATGGTTCTTCTATGGCATTGCTGTGAAGAACCTTTTATTTTTAAGGGTGTAAGACATAGTAATCTTAGACCTGACATACGAATCTGAATCTTATACAGTGAAGAGCACAAACTGTCCGGATTCATGCGAGTCAGTTGTCTGAAACATCTAAACATGTTCTGTTAGAGAGGAGTACAAACAGTGTGACTGTTACCCTGACTATGACAGTTACGAAGTTACACAGTAATCAGATATTAAACTCGAGTGGAGGAGTACCAGTGCGAAGATGTCTGCCCTCGCACACCTTCACATACTTAAAAAAACATATGGAACCAATGGAAAAATACACTTTAAAGAGTTTAGAGTTTAGAGTACAAAAGGTGCTTTAGAAGGTTCTTCACAGTGATACCATAGAAGAACCATTTTTGGTTCCACAAAGAACCATTCAGTCAAAGGTTCTTTGAAGAACCGTCTATGTCTTACCTTTTTAGAATCTGAAGAACCTTCTTTCACCACAAAGAACCTATTATGGTTCTTTAGATGTTAAAGGTTCTTTATGGAACCATTTAGACATAGACGGTTCTTCTATGGCATTGTGAATCACCTTTATTTTTAAGAGTGTACTAGAGTTAATGAACAATAAACAATACATTACACTATTTAATAATCTTTTTTATTGTTACAGTTGTTAATAAAAATACAGTCGTTCATTGTTTGTTCATGTTAGTTCTCAGTGCATTAACTAATGTTAACAAACACAACTTGTGATTAATTACTAGCTACTAATTACATTCAACAGTACAATTAGAGTACTAAGTGATTGTCCTCTCTGAAAAGTATTGCATTACTTACAACCAGTTACTTTATAAATCCAAAATCGACCTTAAAGGAGTAGTAGATAATGTACTCACCCCCTTGTCATCCAAGATGTTCATGTCTTTCTTTCTTCAGTCGTAAAGAAATTATGTTTTTTGAGGAAAACATTTGAGGATTTCTCTCCATATAATGGACTTCTATGGTGCCCCTGAGTTTGAACTTCCAAAATGTAGCTTCAAATGGCTCTAAACCATCACAGCTGAGAAAAGACGGGTCTTATCTAGCAAAACGGATATAAAAAAAAAAGACAATTTATATACTTTTAACATCAAATGCTCGTCTTGTCTAGCTCTGTGTGTACTCTGTGTAGAGAATAAAAAGTATATAAATTGTTTATATGTTTTATTGTATATGTTTTTAGAAAATAACAGATCGTTTTGCTAGATAAGACCCTTCTTTACTCAGCTGTAATCGTTTAGAGACATTTGAAGCTTCATTTTGGAAGTTCAAACTTGGGGGCACCACAGAAGTCCATTATATGGAGAGAAATCCTGAAATTTCTTTACGACTGAAGAAAGAAAGACATGAACATCTTGGATGAAGGAGGGTGAGTACATTATCTGTACATTTTTACCCCTTTAACTAGTTGAAAAATAGATATGAAAAGAAAAATAAATCATATAAAATTGCATAAATTATTCTTCGTATTCTATCAACGAATTTAAAGGGAGACGGTTACATATATTTTAACATTAGATGTTAAATTATGATGTTAAATCCACTCTTGTTATAGTCTACACAGTATTTAATGTAACTGTAACTGTAATTAACTTACAGAAAAACTAAAAGTAATCCCTTTACTTTTTCATGGAAAAGGTAATTAAGTTACAGTAATTAATTACTTAGCTATGAATTTCACTCAATACTGCTTTTTAAAAATATACTTTTAAGATTAGATTAGATTTGTGCAACAAATTGTAATTCTTTATCTAAAGGTTGGAGAAAAAAATGTCTAAAATGTTATTTTATGACTTAAGAGACTTTTTATAGTTGAAGTATCAGTTCGCCTCAGATGTGTCTCCTAAAATTCATACTGCAATCTCTGATATTATATTTTGGCAAATTTAAGCACAGTTTGAGACGATTTGTAGTGGAGAAGTGTGAATTCAACTGATTGGATTTAAACATGTAAAAGTCTTAAACAGGTATTGAAAGATCAAAACTATTAATGGTAACTGAAAATATTATTGAATTATTGAAGCTTTCCATTGATGTGTAGTTTGTTGGGATCAGACAATATTTAGCTGAGATGTTTAAATATTTGATATTTGACAATACTGCCCTACAAAGACAAAGTGCAGTAACTACGCCAACACTGAAACTGAGAAAAATGCCTTTGAAGTTTTTACACCATATATGGTATTAGTTTGGGTTTTGTAGTTACTGCAATTTTGACACTTTCTTTTCTCTGAAACGGGACAAAATTGAACCAAGAGACTTTGCCGCAAGACAAAACGGTTGTCGCAACGCCCATTTTAAGCCTTAACTCAATTTTGACCAAATGTGGAGTTACTGCACTTTGCCTTTGGAGGGCAGAATACTTGGCAAATGTGCGTGGCATTTGGATATTTTAATATCATTTAAAAATATGTGACCCTGTAAAAAAAACAAAAAACGTGTGACTCTGGACCACAAAATGGGTCAATTTTTTGAAAATGAGATTTATACATCATAAATAAGCTTTCCATTGATGTATGGATTTTAACTCAGAAATCTGAGGGAGCAAAAAATCTTAATATTGAGAAAATTGCCTTTAAAGTTGTCCAAATAAAGTTCTTAGCAATGCATATCACTAATCAAAAATTAGGTTTTGATATATTTACGGTAGGAAATTTACAAAGTATCTTCATGGAACATGATCTTTCCTTAATATCCTAATGATTTTTGGCATAAAAGAAAAATCGAACAGTTTGACCCATACAATTGTTGGCTATTGCTACAAATATACCCGTACTACTTAAGACAAATTTTTGTATTATTTTTTTCACTAGGGTTTGTAAAATATAAACACACACACTTACACACATATAGAAATTTTTGTGGATTTCTATAAGGTGTCTAGCCCTCAGGATGTGGGTCGTGCAAGCAGATGTTAGATTAGTCTGAGAGCGTAACGTTTATCTGCTGTGTCCTGGTCGTAAAGCAGATCCCTCACACTTTGTGTGTTACCCTCAAGTCATACCTCATCCTCTGCATTTCCTTTTCCTGTTCACTTTCAACCTTAACCGATCCCCCCAGAGCACTTAAACCTTATCTTAGAAATACAGGGAAACTGCCTCCACATTTTTCCTCCCACAAAGAGGAAATGCAAAAACATGTCTGTTAGTTAAACTGTGGTGAAGATAGATGTGAGGTAGTGGTTAAATGAGGCACAGAAGAGGTTTGTGATGAAATCACCTTCTCTTTGAACCACATACACACAAAAATATTTAAGGAGTGACCACCATATTTAAATCAGGGAGATTTTAGATCGACCCTGATCAAACACAACTGAACCATGGCTTCAGTGTTACCGTCATTAGAGGGATAATTCACCCAAAAATGAGAATTCTGTCATTAATTACTCACCCTCATGTATTTACAAACCCATAAGACCTTCGTTCATTTTCAGAACACAAATTAAGATATTTTTGACGAAACCAAAGAGCTTTCTGACACTGCATAGACCGCAAAACAACTGACACGTTCAAGACATTTTAACAACTAATGGTGTTTTATGTTTTGTCAAAATTATGCTCTTTAAAGTTGTGAAGAAACAGAAGAAGCAACATTGCCTTTCTTCCAATGGATTGCTTGTTGATTGGATAGAGGCAGATCTGAATTTGAGCTTGCGAGGAGTTTAGGTAGACTAAATGATTGTAGAAGCCAATTAGGATTTTCCTTGTGGATAATTATATGAAAGAAATATTCATATATATTTACATTCAATCTTAAAAATAAAGGTTCTTCACTGGCATCTGTGGTTCCATGAAGAACCTTCAACATCCATGTAACCTTTCCATTCCACAAAAGGTTCTTTAGATTATTCTGATGTTTTTTTATATTAGGAAAAACAGACTAGTTCACTTGCAGAATGGAAATTTCCTGATAATTTACTCACCCCCATGTCAACTAAGATGTTCATGTCTTTCTATCTTCAGACGAAAAGAAATGAAGGTTTTTGAGGAAAACATTCCAGGATTTTTCTCCATATAGTGGACTTCAATGGTGCTCAATGGAATGAAGGTTGAAAATGCAGTTCGAATGGAGCTTCAAAGTGTTCCAAACAATCCCAGACAAGGAATAAGTGTCTTATCTAGTGTTACGATTGGCCATTTTCTAAGAAAAATACAAATTTATATACTTTTTAACCACAATGCTCATCTTGCACTAGCTCGACTTTAGTCATTACGTAATCATGTCACGCACAGTTAGTTCTCCGTTTGTGGATTTTCGTTTCAAAACTTCAACTTCAAAATTGTCCAACATCGTTGTTTTACCTGTTTTTGTAAAGGGCGTTTAACTTTCTTTGCACATTCGCCCTGTAAACTCTGGGTTGGTACTTTCGCCTACACTCTTTCAAATAAAGGTGCTTCATGATGCCATAGAAGAACCTTTTTTGTCTAAAGCCTCGTTCAGACTGTCAGCCCAAATCCGATTTGTATGCAAATCCGATTGAAATCCGATCATATTTAGGTAGTCTGAACAGCAAAGAACTACATGAAATCTGATTTGGTCAAATCCGTTTCGAGCTACATTCGTATGTGGTTTGGAATCCTATTCAAATCGGATTTCTGCTTTTTCACGTTTTCATGCCACATAAAACATAAACACGTCAGACGTTTTTGTGGAAAACATAACAAAAGTCTTTGCAGAAACAAGCTTGTGTTGCGAACTGCAAATCAAGCGGGAAAAGACAATATACTGCTAGTATACGCACCTCTTTGAGTTTTGATACCGGCAGAGACGGCAGCACAGAATAAAGTCGCACATTCCAGCTTCCTGCGTTTCTGCCGCTGCTTTAGAAGACGAAATATAATCCAGCGCGACGGCAACATTGTCATATCGCAAGACAGCATCTATATTGCAAACTGTAATGCTGTTATTGTTTTTAGCGTTGGCATAATAACGCAACGGCATTGCCATAGAAACCAACGCACATTCCGTAAAACGAAAGAACGCTTATGGACACACAAATCGGATTTGAACAGTTGCGATATGACTGTGTGGACAGTCAGTTATTCAAATCTGATTCCATCCAGATCTAGACAAAATCGGATTTGGGCTGACAGTCTGAACGAGGCTTAAATGGTTCCATAAAGAACCTTTAACATCTGAAGATCTGTTTTACAAAAGGTTCTTTGTGGTGAAAGAAGGTTTTTTCAGATTAAAAAATAAATAAAAAAGAGATGGTTCTTTAAAGAACCTTTGACTTAGTGGTTCTTTGTGGAACCAAAAATGGTTCTTCTATGGCATCGCTTGAAGAATCTATTAAAGCATCTTTATTTTTAAGAGTGTATGTCACGCATGCAAGTATTTGTGTTTAAGAAGTATATAGATTTGTATTTTTCTTAGAAAATGGCCAATCGTTTCACTAGATAAGACTCTTATTCCTCAGATGGGATCGTGTAGAGCCCTTTGAAGCTCCATTGAAACTGCAATTTGGATCTTTAACCCGTTGAGCCCCATTGAAGTACATTACATGGAGAAAAGTCCTAGAATGATTTCCTCAAAAACCTTCATTTCTTTTCTTCGCATATGTGACATAGGCGAAAGTGCCAACCTAGAGTTTACAGGGCAAACATGCAAAGAAAGTCAAACGCCCTTTACAAAAACAGGTAAAACAACAATTTTGTCCATTTTTAAAGAAAATGACAGATAATACCCTTATTCCTAGGCTGGGATCGTGTGGAGCTTTTTGAAGCTGCATTGAAACTGCAGTTTGGACCTTCAACCCGTTGATCCCCATTGAAGTCCACTATACAGAGAAAAATCCTGGAATGTTTTCCTCAAAAACCTTAATTTCTTTTTGACTAAAGAAAGAAAGACATGAACATCTTGGAAGACATGAGGGTTAGAGTAAATTATAAGGAAATGTTCATTCTGAAAGTGAACTATTCACTAAACTGTTCTCTAAAAGGATCTTTGGAGAACCAAAAATGGTTCTTCCTAAGCCAAGGCATCACAGAGAATACACCCTTTTATTTTAAGAGTGTTGCAAGCTAAACTCTTTCTTCAACTCTTATGGAAACATCATTCATTTTGAGACATATACATCCTCTTCCTGAGGTGTCTTCACCATCTGATCGTTATAGGTCCTGTGTTTTGGTGGGGGGGGTCAGAAAAGACAAAGCTTTTACTTTAGGTCAGGCACTGAAAAAGGCACGCTGCTGAAGAGGTCCTCCCCCGACTTCAGGACTGATTTTACACGCTTTTGCTTTTTCACACTGCCTGAATCAGAGGACCAAACAAAGGAACGTCTCTCATTTTTAAAGGGGGACTCAGAGACTGTTGAAAGTGCAAACCAGCGAGGGAAGGTGACCTCCTGACCTCACATTTACTAAACGTGTCTCTCAGAGTCCCGAATGGGAGGGGTGATGGGAAAGGTCAAAATACGTCACCATGAGTGATGTCAGAGCTGTCAGGAACCCTGCGTTGTGTACAAGT
Organism: Garra rufa; assembly: GCF_049309525.1. Taxonomy (NCBI): domain Eukaryota; kingdom Metazoa; phylum Chordata; class Actinopteri; order Cypriniformes; family Cyprinidae; genus Garra; species Garra rufa. The sequence goes on from NC_133361.1 coordinate 57,078,413, forward strand.
CCTCACCAGTGCCACAGATTAGGGACCAAGCTTTATTTAGGAATGAAATTGCCTATTAGAAATTATTATCAGGGGCATTTTTTACCTTTCAGAAGACACTTTTTTAAACAATTGTTATGAAAATGTTTATTTCTTCAAGTACGGTAATAAAAACTAATATGGCTGTTTATTATAAAATCAAATCTGTATTAATGTGTGTGTGTGTGTGTGTGTGTGTGTGTGTCTATATATATATATATATATATAAAATCCAAAATATAATTTCCTTTTCTTTTAATTTTTAACTGTATCATGCTTTGACGTTTCGTCACTTACCATGACATTTTGCCTCAAGCTCTGGTTAACCCTTCTCTGCATGTTTTGGCCACCTACTGCACTGACATCTGACTTGTAGCACTGTCTGTGTGACATGTGGGCCTATAAAACAGAGTGCAATCGTTTACTAGTACCTGCCACAGAAACAAGGGTGCAAAACAGAGGCAGACCTTTAAAACGCCAGTGTGGGGTTTGTAACTCAGGGCCCTGATGACGCAGTAAGACGCTGCATTGTCCCGGGACACAAAGGCTTCTATTTAGGTGTGGGGTAATCACAGAGTGTCAGGCTGGGCTGGAGGAATTCCTCGGCCTCATGCGGGTCCGCCTGCCTAATCTAGCCGTGGATGGGAGGGGAGGCCGTGGAGGAAGTTGCTTGGTGGTCCTTCTCTTTAGCAACATAATTTATGGCCATCCAGAGGTCTGTCTCTAACATTGGAGATTTAGGAAGAGGAGGAGAGACATTACAGAAACAAAGAAGAGGGTGTGAGACTTTAAGTCATGATTGGTGATGGTTTGACATGCAGTCAATATGAAAACATCGTAACCGCTGGTGCTGGTGGTTCAGCTCTGGAAAATTAACAATGACTGTATAATTTTGAGAACCATCTTTTCACACTGAGGACAACTGAGGGACTCATATGCAACTATTACGGAGGGTTCAAATGCTCTCTGATGCTTCAGAAGGAAAAAAAACATGCGAAAAAGCTGGGGGGTGAAAACTTTTGAACAGAATGAAGATGTGTAATTTTTTCTCATTTTGCCTAAAAAATCATATTTTTTGTCATTTAGTACTGCCCTTCAGAAGCTACAGAAGATATTTACATCATGTTTTCCAGAAGACAAAATTAATAATTTACCTTGATCTTCAAATTCCAAAAGTTTTCACCCCCCAACTCTTAATGCATTGTTTTTTTCTTCTGAAGCATCAGTTTGTGTTTGAACCTTCTGTAATAGTTGCATATGAGTCCCTCAGTTGTCAAAAGATGAGATCTCAAAATCAAACAGTCATTGTTGGAAAGGGTTCAAATACACAAAAATGCTGGAAAGCCAAAGAATTTGTGGGACCTGAAGGATTTTTTAGGTGGTTTAACTGTTCCTGACAAACAAGGGACTCATGAACAACTATCACTAAACAAAAAAATAAAACTGTATTAAGAATCAAGCGTATGTAAACTTTTGAATGCGGCCATTTTTATAAATTCAACTATCATTTTCCCTTTTGGACTATATGTAAACATCTTTTATTATATTATTCAGATGACATCAGAAATGTTATATTAACAGAAATGTTTTATTTCTTGACTGAACAGGAATCTCCTCCTCAATACTACAACAGCAGACAGACACTGGTCGGTTCATCTGACGCTGAGCAAACACATGACACTGGTCTTGATAATGTGAATGCACAGGTAAGCACTTTCAGTAGGAACTGTTTAAGAATATGAATGAATCGATATTCTTTAACACAGTAGTTTGCCCATAATTAAATATGCCTTCATTTACTCACCTTCATGTTGTTAGAAACATGTACTGTACAACCAATAGGCACCAAAAACTGAATTGTCTAGAAGAAAGAAATGAATACAAGTTTGGAACAACATGAGAGTGAAATTATTTAGAAATAGAGACAATATCATGTGTTTATATTGTGTTTCTGCCTGTGCTTTTCAGTCGGGCTCGTTGTTCCTCATTGGTGTGCCGAGCAGCTACTACCTTTCCTCACTGGAGCCTCCTCTTCCTCGCCTGCCCTCGTATGAGAGTGTACGCAAGAAAGACAGACAGCGGCAGATCCACATGATGATCGCTGACCGCTTCGGCCTGAACGGATCTGTTGTGACAGAGGTGACTTATTTTGCTTCAGTATTAATCTACCATTGCCATGCCATTTTACTATTCTCAAAGTAAAAAACCTCTTTGTCAATTTAGGCACTTTCCCAATATATAGTGACTTCATCTAAAAACATACACTTAAAGTTTACATCAGTCCAACCTGTTCTCATGACGAAAATGTACCACTGGGAACTTTTTCACAAGCTGAAATACGCCATGTACGTTTCGTGACATATTCAATGTGAAATGTCCACTAAATGGTGTTAAAAGAGTGTTCGGTTTCTTCCCCAGAACAGATGAACGTACATATGATACGTTTTATGCGATGTTGGTTTTGTATGTGTCACTGCAGTTCTGATTGAAATGTCCGTTGAGTGGCGCTATAACTCTAATGCTCTGGGATGATTTAAAATGATGTACCATCTGCACTACACATAACCAACCTGTATGAACAAAAGTGAATGTGATGTAAAAACACAATTGCAAACATGCCGTTTTAGCTTGTTTTTCTCTCTTTCGCCTTTCAGCTCTTTTATCGTTAGTCATGTTCTTCATGTGATTTGTACCCAAAGATTCAGCATAGTCCAATTGTGTGCTGGCTGAGCTACCAAGCAAGCTTCTTATCCTGGAAAACGAAAACGATTATAACTGTGTACGAAAACGATTACAAGTGCTCGCTGTTAGTGTTCATTTCTGTTGGAAACTGCAGTGATGTGTACAGTTGAGGTCAAAAGATTATATCCCCATTTCAGAATCTGCAAAATGGTAATTATTCGACTAAAAAAGGAGGGATCATACAAAATGCATGTAATTGTTTATTTAGTACTGATCTGAATAAGATATGTCACATAAAAAGATACATACAGTCCACAAGAGAACATACTAGTTGAATTTATTTAAAAAAAAACCTTGTTCAAAAGTTTACATTCCCTTGATTCTTACCTGAATGATCCACAGCTGTGTTTTTTTAGTGTTCATGAGTCCTGAGTTTGTCCTGAACAGTTAAACTGCCTGCTGTTCTTCAGAAAAATCCTTCAGGTCCCACATCTTCTTTGGTTTTCAAGCATTTTTGAGTATTTGAATCCTTTCCAATAGTGACTGTATGATTTTGAGATCCTGAGGGACTCATATGCAACTATTACAGAAGGTTCAAAGCTCACTGATGCTCCAGAAGGAAAAAAACTTGCATTAAAAGCTTGGAGTGAAAACCTTTTGAATTTGAAGATCAGGGAAAATGTAACTTATTTTGTCTTCTGGGAAACATGTAACTATTGCAAGAAAAAAAAGTCAGAATTTAATCCACACTTCTAACTTTATATCTAGCGATTCTGACTTTATAACTTGGAATTGTGCTTTTATATCTCATAATTCTGAAAAAAAAGTCATAATTGCTAAATGTAAACTCGAAATTGCAGCAAAAAAGTCAGAATTGTGAGATAAAAAGTCACAAATAACTTTTTTATTTTTTATTTAGTGGCAGAAACATGCTTCCAAAGTTCTTTTCATCTGTGAATCATAAAAAATGAAATGACAGTTTCCATTGGGCAACTGTTTTCAACGTTGATAATAATCAGAAATGTTTCTTGAGCGGCAAATCAGCATATTAGAATGATTTCTTTAGGATATTGAGATTTGATCACAAAAATAAATCACATTTTAACAGATATTCACATAGAAATCAGCTATTATTTTCTAAACATCTTATGTGAAATGTCTTTTTCAGGTCAGTACTATTACTGCATGTAATAAAAAAATAACATGCGTTTTGTATGATCTCTCATATTTTGGTAAAGCACTTAACATTTTGCTGATTCTAAAAGGGGCATGTAAACTTTTGACCTCACTGTATTTACTGGTACATATTTTACGTCCGGTACGTTTTCATCATAAGATCAGGTAGTAACAGCCTGTCAACTACCCAAAGCTTACAAATGTCACTTTGCTAAAGCCCTGCTAAAACAGTTTCATCTCTCAGCAGCTGCAGTATGACTGAATTAAATAACAATAGATTTTCAATATGAATGACCCACAATTTTCTGCTCCGTAACATGATCATATGTGAGAAACGGTCACCATTCACTCGCTGACAAACAGACATCCCTCACCTGCGCTGTTGCCATGACGCACACATGCTGCGGGCACTTCGAGGCCCTTTGATGTTGACATTGTGCCAGGAAAACGCATGAGCAGACACGCTAATGGGAATTAATGCACATCAAACATAATAAAGCGGCCTATCTTTGTAAGGTAAACATTAGCGGAGAATAAGGCTCATTGTCCGTCTGTCCTCTCCTTTACTCCCCCTGGTTTCAATGGGTGGATCGCTCGCTCGTAGGGGGCCGTCCTTCACTCATTAACCATATTATTGAGCTTAATTAGCTTGTTCTCCAACTGAGGGACAGAGTTTTGTCTGCCCTAAAATGGGCATGTTTTATGGAAGGCTGAAGAGAAGACTCTGAGCTCAAAGCTACAGAGAAAGAAGAATGAAAGAGAGATAAAATGGTGAGAGGAAGTTGCTGCAAGGTAGAAGCTGAGCCGTTATATCACCAACTAAATTTGTTTAAATAAATGTTAAGCTCTGTATATAAATGAACATAGTGCAAAGGTCCTTATCTTAGGAAATGTACTCACCTGATAAGCATTAGCAGTGTTAAATAATATTAAAATTAAATAAGAAAAACTAGATTTTTATGTTTTCTACTCCATGAAAGTCACTGAGGTCACATTTACCATTGTTAAAGGGATAGTTCACCCAAAAATGAAAATTAGCCCATTATTTACTCACCCTCAAGCCAATCTAGATGTATATGACTTTCTTTCATCTTTCAGATGAATACAATTGGAGTTATATTAAAAGATGTTCTGGCTCTTCCAAGCTTTATAATGGCAGTGAATGGCTGTTGAGATTTTGAAGTCCAATGAAGTGCATCCATCCATCATAAAAAGTACTCCACACGGTTCGGGGTGGTTAATAAAGGCCTTTTGAAGTGAGTTGATGCACTTATTTAAGGAAAATATCAATATTGGAAACTTTATAAACCGTAATCTCTAGCATTCACTAACTGGCGTACGCTCATTCACGAGAGAGTGGCAAGAAAAATGTCGAAGAAGACTGGTTTTCCTTTTCTGTAAACAAAACTCGGTTCTCGCAAGACTAGCATATTCTCATCGGAGCTCACGCTATACGTCCTACATTGAAACGCTACTGTCTCGTGAACACGCATATGATAGCGGAAACTAAAGATTAAGGTTTGTAAACATTTAAACATGGATATTTTTCTTACACAAATGCATCGATTCACTTCAGGAGGCCTTTATTAACCCCCTGGATCCGTGTGGAGTACTTTTTATAATGGATGGATGCACTTTATTGGACTTTAAAATCTCAACAGCCATTCACTGCCATTATAAAGCTTGAAAGGGTCAGCTCATTTTCTAGTTTGTCTGAAAGAAGAAATACATATACACATAGAATGGTTTGAGGGTGAGTAAATGGGGTAATTTTAATTTTTTGGTGAATTATTCCTTTAAGTAATTTCAATAGGAATCTGTGCAATCAGGTTAAGTTTGATTTCATGTGACTTTAAAGGAATAGTTCACCCAAAAATTGAACTTTGCTGAAAAATTCCTCACCCCCAATCTATCTAAGATGAGTCCAAACAGCTGATAGAAACATCACAATAAGCTACAAATAATACAATAATAATAAAAACTCCAGTCTATCAAATTTATAAAACATCTTCTGCATTTTAGTGCCACGTACAAAATAAAAAAAAAATCTAAAATTACGCAATTAAAGTTATAATATTTTGAGAATAAAGTCTAATTGTTTTGAGAATAAAGTCGAAAATGTTTCGAGAATAAAGTCTAAATGTTTCGAGAACAAAGTCTAAATGTTTCGAGAATACAGTCTAAATGTTTCGAGAATAAAGTTGAAATGTTTCGAGAATAAAGTCGAAATGTTTCGAGAATAAAGTTGAAATGTTTCGAGAATAAAGTTGAAATGTTTCGAGAATACAGTCGAAATGTTTCGAGAATAAAGTCGAAATGTTTCGAGAATAAAGTCGAAAATGTTTCGAGAATAAAGTCTAAATGTTTCGAGAACAAAGTCTAAATGTTTCGAGAATACAGTCGAAATGTTTCGAGAACAAAGTCGAAATGTTTCAAGAATAAAGTTGAAATGTTTCGAGAATAAAGTCGAAATGTTTCGAGAATAAAGTCAAAATGTTTTGAGAACAAAGTCGAAAATGTTTCGAGAATAAAGTCTAAAAGTTTGAGAATAAAGTCGAAATGTTTCGAGAATACAGTCTAAATGTTTTGAGAACAAAGTCGAAATGTTTCAAGAATAAAGTTGAAATGTTTCGAGAATAAAGTTGAAATGTTTCTAGAATAAAGTTGAAATGTTTCTAGAATAAAGTTAAAATGTTTTTCGAGAATAAAGTCTAAAAGTTTGAGAACACAGTCGAAATGTTTCAAGAATAAAGTTAAAATGTTTCAAGAATAAAGATTAAATGTTTCGAGAATAAAGTCGAAATGTTTTTCGAGAATAAAGTCTAAAAGTTTGAGAATAAAGTCGAAATGTTTTTCGAGAATAAAGTCTAAAAGTTTGAGAATTTAGTCGAAATGTTTCGAGAATAAAGTCGAAATGTTTCGAGAACACAGTCGAAATGTTTCAAGAATAAAGTCGAAATGTTTCGAGAACACAGTCGAAATGTTTCGAGAATAAAGTTAAAATGTTTCGAGAATAAAGTTAAAATGTTTCGAGAATAAAGTTAAAATGTTTCGAGAATAAAGTTGAAATGTTTCGAGAATAAAGTTGAAATGTTTCGAGAATAAAGTTAAAATGTTTCGAGAATAAAGTTGAAATGTTTCGAGAACAAAGTCGAAATGTTTTTCGAGAATAAAGTCTAAAAGTTTGAGAATAAAGTCGAAATGTTTCGGGAATAAAGTCAAAATGTTTCGAGAATAAAGTTGAAATGTTTCGAGAATAAAGTTGAAATGTTTCGAGAATAAAGTTATAAAATGTTTCGAGAATAAAGTTGAAATGTTTCGAGAACAAAGTCGAAATGTTTTTCGAGAATAAAGTCTAAAAGTTTGAGAAAAAAGTCGAAATGTTTCGGGAATAAAGTCAAAATGTTTCGAGAACACAGTCGAAATGTTTCGAGAATAAAGTTAAAATATTTCGAGAATAAAGTTGAAATGTTTCAAGAATAAAGTCTAAATGTTTCGAGAACAAAGTCGAAATGTTTTTCGAGAATAAAGTCTAAAAGTTTCAAGAACAGAGTCGGAATGTTACGAGGAATAAAGTCAAAATGTTTTTTGAGAATAAAGTCTAAAAGTTTCGATAATAAAGTATAAATGTTTCGAGAATAAAGTCAAAATGTTTTTCGAGAATAAAGTCTAAAAGTTTGAGAATAAAGTCGAAATGTTTCAAGAACAAAGTTGAAATGTTACGAGGAATAAAGTCGAAATGTTTTTTTTAGAAAAAAGTCTAAAAGTTTCGATAATAAAGTCTAAATGTTTCTAGAATAAAGTCGAAATGTTTTCGAGAATAAAAGTCGAAATATTTTATGAATAAAGTCGAAATGTTTTGAGAATAAAGTCGAAATGTTTAAAGAATAAAAATCAAAATGTTTCGAGAATGAAGATGAAATGTTTCAAGAGTAAAAGTCAAAATGTTTTGAGAATAAAGTCGAAATTTTTCAAGAATAAAGTCGAAATTTTGAGAATAAAGTCAAAATATTTTGAGAATAAAGTTGAAATTTTCAGAATAAAGCTGAAATGTTTCGAGAATAGAGTTGAAACGTTTCGAGAATAAAATTCGAAATTTCAATCAAATTGCAGTCAAAATATTTTGACTTTATTCTCATCATTTCAACTTTATTCTCAAAATAATTTGACTTTATTCTTGGAATTTCGAAATTATTCTCAAAATTTTACCACTTAAATCTCGTAATCGTACATTTTTAACGTGGCAACTAAAACGCTGTTGTATCAAAAAGCAAATCCTTCATTAAGACGTTTTTAAATTTACACTAAAGTCCTCTATACATAATATTACTTTCGCCACTTAAAAAGTCGTCTCATTTGAATAGAGAAAGAAATACGCACAGATCAAGCACTATTTACAAGCAAAAAAAAAGTCCAAAACAGTTCAAAACCAATATTTGATCAGCTGTTTGGACTGTCATTCTGACGGCACCCATTCACTGCAGGGAATTCTTTGGTGAGCAAGTGATGTAATGCTAAATTTCTCCAAATCTGTTCCTATGAAGAAACAAACAGCCTGAGGGTGAATAAAATGTCAGTAAATGTCATTTTTGCCTGAACTATTCCTTTAAGAGAATGGAGGAGTTCAGAAAACACTATAATGATAACGTCACAGAGGAACGATATCGCTGATGAACAATAATAATCTCTTAATCCTAAACTTAATACATTAAGCAACTTCCAGGATGTACTTTTGATTAAACACAAAGCAAATGTATGACATAAGCAGAATATATCAAGTACACACTGTTCATTGTGGTGTCACACGTGTGGTTTAAGTCAAGCTTTATCTCTGTGTTTTTTGTTTTGTTTTTTTGCCACAGCCGCCTCCCACATATGAGGAGAGCATTCGTCACTCCGTCCAGTCCATTGACGTCCCCTTTGACATCCTGGCACCTGAGGAGGAGCCGTCACAAACACCGGTTACAGTCTCTGAGGCCGGCACAGATTTACCTGCATATGAAGATCTACCTCAAATTTCACAAGACTCACAAGATCCTGATAACACTGTTAATTAAAGCGCAAGAATGCAATCTATCCTTAGCGGGAAATGAACAGCTGTTGAGCTGTCGCTGTCGCTGCCCTGACAGCTGATCGCTCACCCTGATGAGCCGCCCGCCGTGTGCGTGAATCTGCTGTGCTTGCAAAAGACACCGAAATAGGGGAGGACTTGACCTATGCAATTACTTGCACTAGCACAATATGAGAGGAGGAGGATGTTGCATCACCACTGGACAAAAAAAGAGAAGAACAAGAATATGCAAGAATTTGAGTTCTCTCTCTGTTAATAAATGACACGAAACCACTACTATAGACTTTTCCAAGCCTATAAAATGTCAAATTGCCTCACATTCCACAATATTATATTATTTTAGATCAGAAGTGCAGAATGTTGATTTCATTTTGATTGTAAGCTATGAAAACGTTTTTTGAGTTGTTCACAAAACTAGTGACATTTATTAACCATAAATAGCCTACTGTGGTTTCCTGTTTAATTTTTCACAGAGGTGGCCGGTTCATCTCCTACCAAAGTAGCAGCTGATGTACTGTACTGATCTATAAGCACAAAAAGGGACATTTGAAGCCATGTTTTTGGACATTACAGGGACAATTTCTTTTTTGCAATTCTTTTAATACCGTTTCATCATATGTAGCCTAATCATCATGTGCTTTTGTATGAGAAAATTAGTTTATTTAGGTATTTTAGCCAGAGAGATTGGACATGTTTTAATTCAATTCAGTTTGTCAAACCAAAAGATGCTTTGCTGAAATCCTGTTTGTTGAATCTCTCTTTCAATTGATGAATGTGCTCGATTTTTCCACTGTGATTAAATTTGATAAATGCACAGTTTGTAAAAGTATTCCTCGACTTGTGTTTTTCGTCTGTTTTCTTCCTAAATACAGTACTTAGACTCGGAACGTATGACTTCAGATGTTTGCATTCACAAACAAAATTCAAATGACTCTAAAGGTGTTTCATGTGTAACAAGTTTTAGGTCACAGGTGTCCTCATTTTCCTCTGAACACACGTTTGCATCTTTCAAAAGAAACGTGAGAAAGATTTTCCTTAGGGCACAAAAATTAAGCAAGGACCAGAGGTCATGCTAAATAGGGTCAGATAATAACTTTTCCATTAAGAGGTAATATCTGCCCCCCGAAATTGATTTTAAGAGGCACACATTTATTATTATAATCATCATACTATGCTGTCATTAATGCCAAATATGTCAATTCATCCAATTACTTCAATCAATATTTTAAACTGTTGTCAATATAGATCATTTATCTAAGTTATACATGTAAAGAACAGGAGCTCATAGGGCCTAATGATCATCATTGTAGCTTTTTGCTCTTTCTATTGTAATAATGATTTATAATATGGATAAAGAAAACAATAGATGTACAAATGTTTTTGTTTTGTGTCTGCAATTTGGGCACGTCACATTCTGGCTCCTGTTATAATAATTGAAACTATAAATTAATCTTTTATTTACATCATAAATTATGTTATGAGGAGGGAATTCGCGAGCGTGCGCACTCAACAAAATTCCTGCGTTTTTTTAATACTGTACATTGTGTAATTGTGCAGGGGCATTTTTTGCCCCTTTGTTTTGAATTTATGGAGCATTTTTGTTCATTTCCACTCCTTAATTTAATACTGTGGTCACAGCTAAATGAAGCCGTGTGATGATATGGTGAACCGGCATTTCGCATCGGAGCTGTTACCATATATTATATATTTTAGTATGACTGTATTGACAGTATTGACCAATCATCAGGAAGAAATCAGAACTATTGTTAAACAGGACATTCGCTCAATGATTAACCAATATGGGATTCAGATGTCTAATAAAACCAAATGTTCATTTCCGTTCAAAAGTTTGGGGTAAGATTTTATTTTAAAGACAATTACTTTTTATTCAGCAAACACTTTTATTCAGCAAAGATGCATTTAATGGATCAAAATCGATGGTAAAGTCATGAAAGTGAAGTCAAAAGTTTACATGCACCTTTCAGAATCTGCAAAATGTTAATTATTTTACCAAAATAAGAGGGATCATACAAAAGGCATGTTATTTTTTATTTAGTGCTGAATAAGATATTTCACAAAGACATTTGCAATTGCATTGAATCTATAAAAATGACCACATTTAATAGTTTACATCCTCTTGATCCTTAATACTGTGTTCTTACCTGCTGAATTATCCACAACTGTTTTTTTTGTTTAGTGATAGTTGTTCATGAGTCCCTTGTTTGTCCTGAACAGTTAAACTGCTTGCTGTTCTTCAGAAAAATCTTTCAGGTCCCACAAATTCTTCAGTTTTTCAGCATTTTTGTGTATTTGAACCCTTTCCAACAATGACTGTATGACTTTAAAATCCATCTATTTCCCACTGAGGACAACTGAGGGACTCATATTCAACTATTACAGAAGGTTCAAACACTCAGTGATGCTCCAGAAGGAAACAATGCGTTACAAGCTTTTGAAGTTGTTTTAACCTTTAAACTTATTTTGTCTTCTGGGAAACATGTAAGTATCTTCTGTAGCTTCTGAAGGGCAGTACTAAATATAAATATTATTTAGGCAAAATAAGAAAAATGTACACATCTTTATTCTGTTCTAAAGTTTACACCCCTGGTCAGCATCAGTGAGCGATTTGCAAAATCATACAGTCATTGTTGGAAAGAGTTAAAATACACAAAAATGCTGAAAAACCACAGAATTTGTGGGACCTGAAGGATTTTTCTGAAGTACAGCGGGCAGTTTAACTGTTCAGGACAAACATGGGACTCAATAAACAACCATCACTAAACAAAAAAACACCATGGATCATTCAGGTAACAGCACAGTATTAAGAATCAAGTGTGCGTAAACTTTTGAACAGGGTAACTTTTATAAATTCAACTACTATTTTCTCTTGTGTACGATATGTAAACATCTTTGTGAAATATCTTATTCAGTTCAGTACTAAATAAAAAATAACATGTGTTTCATATGATCCCTCTTATTTTGGTAAAATAATTAACATTTTGCAGATTGTAAACTTTTGACTTCAACTTTATGATGTAGCCTATAATGTGACACAATATTTCTATTTCGAACAAAAACTGTTTTTGAAGTCTTTACTTATCAAAAAAGTTATGTTTTCCACAAAATATAAAGCAGCACAACTGTTTTCAACGCCGATAAACACTAATAAATGTTTCTTGAGCATCAAATTGGCTTACTTGATTTATGAAGCATCATGTGACTTTGCATCACAAGAACATATTACATTTTTCAATATATTATAACAAAAAACAGCTTAAAATTTTAATAATATTTCACAATATTACTGTTTTTACTGTATTTCTAAACAAACATTAACAACAGAAACTAAAAATTTCATCGTCATTATTGTATTGTGAAAAAACATTTTGATATAGCTTATTTCTTAATCTGCTGGATACTCAAGTAGTGAAATTGTGTCTTCTAGTGGTCATTTTATGAAACAGCAACTTTAACAACCCTAACTAAAACAGATAATCCCTTTTGCCATTCACTTACCTGCAACCAAATGAGTTTTGAATGCGGTTTAAAGCGTAACTCTTCAGCTCCTATAGTGTCTTAATTGTCGAAGTCCTGCTGAGAGGAACAACGGAGGCCTGTCTTCAGTTCGTTAAGCAGCACAGCTGGAGCCTGAATCTCCACACACACACACACACACACACACACACACACACACACACACACACACACACACACACACACACACACACACACACACACACACACACACACACACACACACACACACACACACACACAGACACACACACACACACACACACACACACAGACACACACACACACACACACACAGAGTATAAGACATGTGTATGTTTTAAAATAAAAGTATTCAAATATTCCATTTATTTTTAATGTATGCGAAGGAGCTTGTGTCAGACACAAAGTTGATAATTCCTTTTTGAGTTGTATCTTTTAGAAAATGTAATGTTTATTTTATTTCAAAAACACGTTGCTGCTTTGAAGGTTATATAAATAAAAAAATATATAAATATAAATCTTGAGCCCAATATCTGAATATCATTATTGCTGTACTCATACTTTTATGAATGATCATATCAGCGTAATAAATATCAGGGATAATTAGCCTTCACTGAAAATATACTATTGTTCATCGACTCTAAAATATATGTAGACAGTCACCATATGTTGACGGTCACGTCTTTGAAGAGAGAGCTTACCCCATAATGGTTGCAGGTTTGTTTAAAATGTTTGTTTCAACAACAACTTGTGGGCATAAGGATGTTACAGATTTCAGAAAAGACACCCCCCAAATGCATCTCAAGGCATTCTTCGAATACCCGCTGACTTTACGCGTGAATGACACAACACATGTGAGGAGTGTTTTCAGCGGGTCTCCTGAGAATATACAGTTGTACCGAAAAAGCTAAATGAAAAACATTCGGACACATACGAGACTCCCAATGTAAGGCGATATCTCCAACGTCCGGCTCATGAACACTTGCAACTAATCGCGAAACACACAACACTATACACTCACTGTTATTCATTTATTCAATGATTTAACCCTAAGTTAGACATAATGTTTTTTAGGAAAGTGATGTTTTCATCAAAGCCAGATAACAGATTATTCCCTCTTAACAAACCTACATTTAAAATTTTACTCCCAGGTTCCAACGCAGGGGAACCGGGTGAGATATGATAATCCTTCAACATATTTTATATATATATATATATATATATATATATATATATATATATATATATAGCTTTTTCTAATTGTATCAGCTGAGCTTGTTTCAACTGTTTATGGCCTATTTCTTAGGTTATTGTTTTTGACCCACATAGAGTCAACCTTATCGTCCTTGCTATTCCCCTACATACAAACCCCAAGCACCAACCTAAATTTAATAAAACCAGTTACACGTCATGTTGGTGTCATAATGCATACAGAATAAAGAAATCCCCCTCGTGATCTATTTTGACTGACATTTTATGTCATCAAATGATCAGGACAAATCTGTTCACATCTTGTTTGTTGGATTGTATATGACTTTAGACGAGTCCTTCTCTATGTGAGCCGTCAACATTCAGTGATTATATATAAATTGAAATTCAGAAAATCACTCTCTACTTGAGAGTGGTTGACTAAATGGGTATTACTTTTAGGATGTTATTTCCATAATAATAATAATAATAATACGATGAACCGTCAACGCAAAGAGTAAAGGCTCAGTGTTTTTTACTACTATTACAACTGAAACATATCTTGCCATTGTGCTCAAGGCTGCAGGTTCAGTAAAGTTTAAGACTTGAGACACAAAACAAAGGAATTTGTGCACACAAAACACCCTATATAACTCAAGAGCCCAAATCACCAGGAAAATTACCATATGAAACAGAAAGTTAATTTGTGATCGTTTGGGTATATTTTTATGTAACGTTTTAAATAATTGTATTTTCTTATGCCACTATATCGTGACCTCTTGTTCAGATAGCTGACGACAATGTTCATGTTTTATTTGTTGTTCTCATTTCTTTCAACATTACCGCTTGAAAGAGTAAACCTACGGGTACTAACCATAGGCCATGTGCAATAGCATCTACCTTTTTTCTGTTTAAGTTGCTTTTGTAAGATTTGCTAGGGGTACTATGTCACGTTACCTCGTTGTAACGTGATCACAATTAAGAAACATAACATTATACTACATCCCCTTGAAAAGGATAAAGACATAGTCTTTTATGCAAGAAATATGTCTGCACAACAGAAATATGTATCAGCAAATACCTAATACTGAAATCCTCTCTTGTAAACTGTATACCTTTGTCCTAGTTTTTGGCCAGTTTTTAGACGAAGACTATTCTCAGACTTTGGTCAAACATGCCACGAGTGTTCGCAGGAAAACTAGAACAAGCACAGTATATGAGAATTAAATGAAATTTACTTTAGAAAAATACTTTAGAGCTTCCCCCAGTCTGTCTACGAAGCAGTCAAGAGACACAAGGCCTCAATCGTACCGTTCCTCTGCTGCATGTACATCTATGTCATTTGAAAACACAAAGTTACACGTTACAAGTTGAAGATGGTGTGGTAACACCATTTATTTATTTATTAATAAAAAAAATCACACTTGTTTTAAGCGAAAAGGATGATTCTTTTAGGATGAGGGTTTTAGTTTTTTGTTCCAGGAAACATGGGCAACTGCAACTATGTGATGTCATGTAGTCATGTTTTTGTCACCATATCTTAGTAATCTGCTCTTTTTGTGAAAACATGCGGCAGGCAATTTTTACCATATCTTAGTTCTCTTAATGATTTACGATTGTACATGTTTGTCTAGCTTAAATATTTGTTTTAAGTCTGTTACAAAAGTGACAGACATTACATTTATATGTATTTTTAAATCATTACGGTAGAGTTACAGGTTTTGGGTAGTTTAGGGTAGGCGCATGTAAGCAATGAAAACTTAAATGTGACAGACACGAACATCACTCAAACAGTCCACTGTGTCAACTTTTGATAAAATATTGCTTTAAACCTTATCTTCATTTGAGACATTTAACCTACATTACATTATTATTTTATCCTAGTTTATATCAGTTATATAAGTTACACAATCGTTTCTTAATTATTATTCCCATTCACACGCGTACATTCTATTCTGTCTAGCATGCCTACAATTGGTAGATATCTTGACCTTATTCGTGTACGAAACGCCGCTAAAGTTTTTCATAGCGTTACACTTTAAAAACCAGAACAATTGTATCGGTTTCCACAATTGCGTTCTTTCTCACTGAAATTTGTTTAACATTCAACTGTAATTGTTAGACCCATACGCTTTGTTTCCTAGTTTTTGTCAATGCATTAACAAGCTCTTTGTTCATTTACGTCGATATTTCTGTGAATTTGCTCGATTGAATCAAATATTGCTTTTATACTTTGTCTTCACTTTGAGACATTTACGTTATGTTATTAATACTACCCTAGTTTATATCAGAAATAAACACTACCTTCTAATAACTTCTTTTTTATTCAGATCATCATGATTTTCTTCAAATCATTAAATTAAAATAAAAAAAATTGTACTCAGAGAACAGAATAATGAGTAAAGTAATGTTTACATGAAATAAATCTAATACAAAATATTCTTTAGTTGAAATTTAAGCAAGAACCACCGGACATTATCTGTAGGGAAACTCCTTTTCAAGGAGAACATCTGGTTTACTCATCACCATCACTAATCAGTCCATTTGAGGGGTCTGGAGCAGACCATCAGTTTCACATTGGAGTTTATCCCAGGGAGGACCAAAGAGTTTTATTTATATTGCAACTTTCACAGAATGGATTTCAGTGTTCAAAGAACATAATGTAAGCCATTTTTATGATCACTTAAAACTAGTGTAAATGTTTCTTTTTATAAAAGACATGGAGATGTTTTTTGTCATCTTTAAAAGAAGTTCATGATGTGTTTTATAAGTTCAAAAACCTAAATAAAATGTTGAATACTTGTTTAAGATGTACAATGAATGATTTGTTTAGCTGTAGTAACATGTTTGTTACAATGTTTTATATTTATGATCACCTGAAAGTATTGTAAATGTTAATTTTAATAAACATGGAGATGTTTAGTATCATCTTAAAATAAGTGAATCAAATGTTTTATGAGTTCAATAAACTTAAATGTTGAACACGTTTAAAAATGTATGATGAATGATTTGTTTAGCTGTAGTAACATGTTTGTTACTATGTTTTATATTTATGAACACCTGAAAGTAGTGTTGGGTCGAGTCCACGTAAGTCGAGTCCGAGTCGAGTCCGAGTCTTTAACCAGTCGAGTCCGAGTCAAGTCCGAGTCCAAAATGGGGCGAGTCGGACTCAAGTCCGAGTCCAAATGGGTCGAGTCCGAGTCGAGTCCGACCGAGTCCAACTAAAAACTACTGTTTGTCAGTATCTTAACCTTGTTTTAATTTGTACAACTACAATAAGGCAATGACAATTTAAATGTAACAAAAGGAAACCTCTGTTGCATATTGCCATTGTGATTTTTTTATTTCACACCATCTCATTAGTGTCCTGCTCAGCAAACTTAAAGTCATGTAACAGAAGTTATGACTGACTTGATATTATGACATATTTCAGAGTGAAACAGCTTTTAGAATGTGGGAAGGACAATGTGGGAATTATAAGGGAAGGACAGGACTACGAGTAAAAGAATGAATCTGTGATAAAGGGAGGGGTAGGTGAAGAGATGGACAGCTAGTGACATATTTTTCTTAGATGAAAATGAGGCTGTGAGGGTTAATGACATGGAAGTCATGGAATAAAAGAATAAAATTCTGACTTTATTTTCTCAATTTCGAGATTATATCTCACAATTCTGATAAGAAAATACATTCTCCCTTTTCCTCTCAGCTAAAGTCATGAGTTTATTTTTTCCCTCAGAACTGACAAACTTGCTATTGCTGTGTTAAATTGAGTTCTAAAGTCTTAAATACAACATATAAACGACATAAAAAAATTCTGAATTCTGAGATAAAATAGGTAAATGTAAAATGTTATAGGTTTAAATAGTATTTTTTTACTGACATAACTGTAACGTCTACTCCAAATTGGTCTATTGACAACGGGCCATTGAATTATTAGAAAATAATGCACACCCAAGTAAGTAAGTAAAACATTCTCAAGCTTACTGAAGGAAAATAAACAGTCTAATAATTAGTTACAAGCAAAAGCATAAATAAATATAATAATCAAAATACAAATGAAATAGTTTTATACGTTTTTCAGATTGATCTATATAGTAAAGTATACCACAGAAATAGTGTACTACAAACATTTAATGAAGTAATAAATGTAAAAATAAAACTCTCTACAATCTTCACCGTATATAATAAATATAGATGATTCTTATTAAAATTGCTAAACTGCTTCAATCAAGAGCAGTGAGTGATTTTCTCTTTTTATTTTGTTGTTTGATTATGACGCAGTCTGTGGCAGGTTTACACTGCTGTCGCTTTAAGACCGGACGCACAGATCATATATTTTGACACATCTGTATTTCTAACTCAACACAAAACCGATAGCATTTACATGAATGCTCTCCAAGACGATGCATTTTGACATTACCTTTCGTGTAAGTGTGTAGCAATAGAGAAAGAGTTTAATTCAGCATTGTGCGCTGACTGAGAGGCAGGCTTTCAAGTACCGGCAAGACTTTAAAACACATGCCAATAATACTGAATGTTAGCCTGGCAAGCCAGACCCACATAAATGTAGGGTCTGGGCACTCTCCATAGACAGGGCTCAACCGGAGGGGTGGGATAAACGGTTGTCTTTCAAACTCCTCTCCACGCAATAGGATAGCGCTACAACCAATCAGAGACTTAGTCGGTCAGGTGATGTAGTCAGAGCGACGAAGATTTTTAATAAAAATCAGTGCACTGTGCAGTCTGTCAGCTAAATAATAGACATAGATGGGCACTAAACCTTTAAAAGTAAACAAAAACATGCACAGACAAATCCAAATTACACCCTGCGGCTCGTGACGATACATTGATGTCCTAAGACATGAAACGATCGGTTTTTGCAAGAAAATGAACAGTATTTATATAATTTTCTTTTTAACTTTGATACACACCCACGTCCATCTGTCATGAGCACGAGTTTAGCATATCTATGATTCGACTCGTCACATGTGAACGCGCTTTGATGTAGTATACGCAAACACCGAAAGGGGAAATATGTAAAAAAAAAAAAAAAAAAAAAGTCCAGGATGAGTTTGCGCAAGCAAACGTAATCTTTTTCAGCTTTAAATGGGTTTGAACAACCAGGACAAGCGCAAGTAATTACCATTTTGAATAGCCGCTATATCCACAATCTCTTGTGCTGTGTAAACAATGAGTGTCGTATACACGCCACAGATCGCTTCCGGTGTTTGCGTATTCTACACCACAGCGCGTTCAGATGTAACGTTAACGAGCTCCTGCTCAGGACACATGGACGTGGCTGTGTATCAAAAGTAAAAAAATATATAAATACTGTTCAGTTTTCCACGCTTAATTCACGGAACCAGGAATTCATGTCTGACTGAACTTATGGACGCAGGTCAGACGTCATCATGTTAAGCCCGCCCACCGACTCGTGATTGGCCCGGTACATCTTGGATTTTTCGGAAATTTAAGTGAATTGAGAGTAACTAGACTGACCTTAGAAGCAAATGTAATTTGCTGCTGCTAGGGGCACGTCTAGATTCTAGGCTAACTGAATGTCACTTTCGTAATAATGCATCGAGTCAGTAAAATTTCCATCAACTGTCCCTGGACTCGGCTGGACTCGGCAATAATTCCTGAGTCCGAAAAGCTCGAGTCCGAGTCAAGTCCGAGTCAAAATGCATCCGAGTCCGTGACAAGTCCGAGTCCGCTAAAAATTGTACTCGAGACCGGACTCGAGTCCGAGAACAAGTCCGAGTACCCCAACTCTACCTGAAAGTATTGTAAATGTTAATTTTAATAAACATGGTGATCATCTTTAAAAAAAGTGCATGATGTGTTTTATAAGTTCAATAAACTTAAATGTTGAATACTTGTTTGAGATGTACAATGAATGATTTGTTTAGCTTTAGTAACATGTTTGTTACTTTGTTTTATAACTTCAATAAACTTAAAAATATAAAATGAACTTTGTATAATGATTTGTTTTGCTGTAGTGACATGTTTGTTACTGTTTTATATACATGATCGTCTAAAAGTATTGCAAATGTTTATTTTTATAAACATGGAAATGTTTAATATCGTCTTTAAAATAAGTGAATTATGTGTTTTATACGTTCAATAAACATAAATGTTGAATACATGTTTAAGATGTACGATGAATGATTTGTTTTGCTGTAGTAACATGTTTGTTACTTTGATGCCTTGTATAATTATATATGTATTACCATCTTTTTTAACCCTCTGGGGTCTGAGGGGGTTTGGGAACGCTGCTGATGTTTTGTCCTACACTGACATTTGTGTGTTTCCAGTACCTTAAAACATATTTATGGTTATGATTATAATGTATTCAGCACAAATTGGGCTACAATAATACATGAGCAGCGTGATCGTACATGTTTGTGTTTTGAGAAAACAAAATACTTGTTTAAAATTTTAGTGGCAATATTGTTTTACATGTTTTTCATTTGTATTTTGCTTGTGTTTGAGTTTGCATCGTGTTTGCTTTTTGTGTTTTATTTTGCATGTATGTTTGTGTATTAGTCTGCATGATTGTGTTTTGTGTTTGAGTTTGTGCCGTGTTTGCTTTTTAGTTTTTAGTTTGCATGTTTGTTTGTGTTTTGTGTTTGAGTTTGTGCCGTGTTTGCTTTTTAGTTTTTAGTTTGCATGTTTGTTTGTTTTGTGTTTGAGTTTGTGTTGTGTTTGCTTTTTAGTTTTTAGTTTGCATGATTGTTTGTGCGAGTGTTTGCTTGAGTCACTTTTTAGGTTGAAATGTTTATAGGACTTATCAGATCACAAATTTGTATAATAATTTGAATATTACATTGATATAACAACGTAAATGTGATTTATGATGAAATGTCTTGAGTCCTACTATAATAATTTAAATGACTTACAATATTTTATTACAAATGGAAGTATGTTGAACTTTTTGTGTGACGGGTAGGTGTTCACTTTGTAGAGTACAAAAGCTTTATAAAAATATAGTAAATAATGTTTATTAAAAAAATATAGAAATAGAGAGAGTTTACTGTGATTGGGTAGGTTAAGGGGTTGATACGGTATCAAACCGACACTGACATGTCCAGGCATGTCCAGGTCACTATAATCCATATGGTTTGGTCTGTTAAAATACATTTTACCCTTTACTTATTTTGACATTGCTGGCTCCCCATTACAATATTTACCGCTACCTAAAAACTAGTGTAAATGTTATTCTTTGATTTAATATCATGTGTGATCACATCGTTTATATTCATTTCTTTTTAAAGAAGAGAATAAGACTTGAAGGACTGAATGTATACATAAATAAGCTACACTGTTGGGCACAAGTGTTATCATTTACATTTTTAAAACATTAGAGAAAGACTTTATTGATATATTTCATCGTGCGGTTATGGATAAAATAAGAAACTAACATGTTTGATGTGAAATAATTTATGGTTAAGCTAAAATATAAGCATTAGCCATGAGGAATAAGTTGCATTATGTTTATTTAAAGTAACGATGAAATAAATGTGTTACATTTAAAATGTTTGCAAACCCTCTCTTTCACACAGTAATCCAGTCCGCAGATTTCTTCAAACAGATATTACCCCCTAGACTGGAAAAGGCAGGGGGAGATTTTTTAAAACAGATGTATCTACAGCGTGAGAACGCGGACTAAAACTAATTCGGACCCCTGTGAAAATGACAGGAGCGGCTGTGAAAAACAGACGCCTGCTCAAATAGAGCTGCACTCGTAACTGTTGTGTCTATTTGACTCCTATTTTTTTACTTCAACTAATATATTGTTGAAAAATATATTGAAATATATTGTTTTATATACAGCCATCACATTACATGTATGGCCACTTTTACATATAAGATGTTCAAATGATCTGTTGTGCAATGTGAGCTCAAATAGCCCACATGCAGGCTGGGGATGAGAGCAATGCTGCAGAGAGACTATGTGTCACAAGCGCGGTCTCTGTGGCTCCCTCCAACCTCCGCCAGCGGGAACTCTCACCTGAGTTCTAACTCACTACATTACCCACAACCCCGTGCCTGGGACGATCATTTCCGGTTCCGGGTCTCCCGGGTCACTTCTCCCGCGGCGGCCATTTATAGCGCTGTTTGGCGTCTTAGACTTTGCGAAGTTTTGCTAGTTATGCTACCAATCCTGAGCGTTCTCTTTACGGACTGCCTTTCTGTTACAAACCGGACTGTTTATCGTGTGTGTGAATCATTGCTGCCTGCCTATTGTCGACCCCCGCCTGTTTATCGGATTACCCCTTTGTCTTGCCGCCTGCCTCGACCCTTTGCACGGACTCTCATTACCCCTGTCGGATTATCTTCACCACACCAGTCAGCCGGTATTGAACCTTGCTTGTTTACTCTGTGTGTACGAATAAAGCTGTTGCAAATGGATCCAACGTCTCCGGATGATTCCATGACTACGTCACAGAAAACTTCGCCACCTACGGATCCAGCGACAGTCGCCCAGCTTACCACCGAGCTCACCGCCCAAGCTTCGGTCCTGACACATCACCAGCAGCAACTCGACCGACTTACCCACCTAACGGAACAGTTAGTACAAGCACTGCAGGGCCTACAGATCGCTACCTCGCCTGCTCCACCTCCGGTAACTACGCCACCTCCAGCAGCTCAGGCAGTCACCACCAGCCCACGTCTCGCTTTCCCGGAGAAGTTTGACGGTACGTCTACTAAATGTAAGGGGTTCCTATTGCAATGTACGTTGTTCGTAAATCAACAACCCCATCTGTATCCCACGGATGAGAGTAAAATAGCCTTCGTTTGCTCCTTGCTTTCCGGAAGAGCGTTAGACTGGGCCACCGCCGTGTGGAATCTGGGTCAACCAACCTTCCCCTCCTTCGCTAACTTCCTGGAACGTTTTAAAGCAGTTTTTCAACCCAGCTCACAAAGCGGCGAGGCCGGGGAACAGATTGTTACACTCAAACAGGGCAGGCGTACAGCAGCGGATTATGCACTCGAGTTTCGCACCCTCGCAGCCCAGAGTGGATGGAACGACGGGCCTCTCAAGCTCCACTATCGGAGAGGGCTACATCCGGACCTGCAAGTAGAACTGGCCTGTAGAGATGAGGGTCTCTCGTTAGATCAATACATCGATCTGTCCATCCGGATTGACAACGTCATGCGAGCTCGTAAACCAAGTCGACCAGGTTCCTCCGTGCCCCTGAATCTACCCACCGTCGAGGCAGTTCCTGAACCTATGCAGTTAGGAGCCACCAAGTTGACCCTGGAGGAGAGGGAGAGACGGCTAAAGAGCAATCTTTGCCTGTATTGTGGCTTGGCTGGACACATCAGGGCCAACTGTCCCACTCGACCCCCACGTCCACCATCCTCGGTGAGTCAAGTTAAACCTCATATCAATCGATGTGAAATACCTGTTACCCTAATGTTCAATGGGAATTCTATTCAAACTACAGCCCTGATTGACTCGGGGGCAGCGGGGAATTTTATTGACTCAGATTTCGTTGCTAATAATCACTTACCCATCCTGTCTTGTGTTTCACCTGTGGCAGTGGCCGCCATCGACGGGCGACCGCTAGGATCTGGACGGATCCATCACACCACCGACGATATCACTCTACAGATCCAACCTGACCATTCAGAGACCCTTCGCTTCTTCCTTATCTCCTCACCCCAATCACCGCTCATCCTAGGCTACCCATGGCTCCACCTACACGAACCAGCCATCTCTTGGACTCAGGGAATTATCACTCACTGGTCTCCTCACTGTCAAATGCATTGCTCCCCACGAATCACCCGAACAGTTGAGCCACGCACCCAACCTAGGCCAGATACGATTATACCCAGCGAATACCAGGATCTTATTGAGGCCTTCAGCCGCCTTAAAGCCACTCAACTACCGCCTCATCGACCAGGGGACTGTGCTATCGACCTCATCCCAGGATCCACTCCACCACGTGGGCGTGTCTTCCCCCTCTCTCAGCCCGAGTCCGAGGCCATGAAGGCGTACATCCAGGAGGAACTGGCCAAGGGATTCATTCGACCCTCCACCTCTCCCGCGTCGGCCGGCTTCTTCTTCGTCAAAAAGAAGGACGGAGGTCTTCGTCCCTGCATTGACTACCGGGCCCTCAACGACATAACTATCAAATACCGCTATCCACTCCCACTCGTACCTCCTGCACTGGAATTGTTGCGAACGGCCAAGATCTACACCAAGTTGGATTTACGTTCAGCGTATAATCTCATCAGAATTCGCGAGGGGGATGAGTGGAAAACCGCATTCTCAACAACCACCGGTCACTATGAATACCGGGTTATGCCCTTCGGTCTAGCCAATAGCCCCTCCTACTTTCAGGCCTTCGTCAACGAAATCTTCCGAGACATGTTGAACCGCTGGGTTATAATCTACATAGACGACATTCTCATCTACTCAAACTCCTACTCCGAGCACATTCAACATGTTAGAGCTGTTCTGAAACGTCTCATCCAGCACCAACTGTACGCCAAGGAAGAGAAGTGTGAGTTTCACGTAAGCAAAATCGCCTTCCTCGGCTATGTTATCAGCCCTGAAGGAGTCGCTATGGACGAGACTAAGGTAAATGCAGTTCGCAAGTGGCCACGTCCCACAACTCTCAAGGAGCTCCAGCGTTTCCTGGGGTTCTCCAACTTCTACCGCCGCTTCATCAGACATTTCAGCACCGTAGCCGCGCCTCTCACATCCATGATCAAAAAGGGGGACCACCGTCTGAACTGGTCTACTACAGCCATCCAAGCATTCCACGATTTGCGTCAAAGGTTCACTACGGCTCCCATCCTCCACCACCCAGATCCCGACAGGCCGTTTCTAGTAGAGGTAGACGCCTCCAGTACCGGCGTAGGAGCGGTACTTTCACAACGTCAGGGTCAACCCCCCAAGACCTTCCCTTGTGCATACTACTCTCACAAGCTCACCCCCGCAGAGAGAAATTATGACGTGGGCAATCGAGAGCTGCTAGCGATCAAACTAGCTCTCGAGGAATGGCGGCATTGGCTCGAAGGAGCTCGTCACCCCTTTACAGTGCTGACCGACCATAAAAATCTGGAATACCTTCGCTCTGCCAAGGTCCTCAATCACCGCCAAGCTAGATGGGCCCTTTTCTTCACCCGATTTCAATTTCAAGTGACCTACCGACCCGGCTCTCAGAACACTAAGGCGGACGCCCTCTCCCGCATTCATGAACCCGACCTCCATACTAACTTTCCTGAAACTATCCTACCCACCTCCGTCGTCGTGGCCCCGGTAGCTTGGGACATCATGACTGAGATCACAGAGGAACACCTACTGGACCCTCCTCCAGCTAACTGTCCCGACCACCTCACCTATGTTCCAGCAAACCTGCGTAAACGAGTCCTTTCCGAGGTTCATGCCACCCCAAGTTCCGGTCACCCAGGTATCGAGGCAACGCTACAACTGCTCAACAACCGTTTCTGGTGGCCCTCTATACGCTCAGACACCGTCACGTTCGTCAAGAGCTGCGCCATTTGTAACACTGCTAAGGCTTCACATCAGTTACCCGCAGGCCTTCTTCAGCCTTTACCCACACCCAAGCGCCCGTGGTCCCACATCGCCATAGATTTTATCACGGACCTACCCGCCTCTCAGGGTTATACTGTAATTCTCACTGTCATCGATCGTTTCTCCAAAGGTTGCCGTCTCATCCCTCTCCCCAAACTCCCCACTGCCATGGAAACAGCGGAGACTCTATGTAACTCTGTGTTCCGATTCTACGGGTTACCCGAGGACATTGTATCAGATCGTGGACCGCAATTCACTTCACGTCTCTGGACTAACTTCTTCCGTCTGCTTGGAGTTAATATCAGCCTTACATCCGGATACCACCCTCAGTCCAACGGCCAAGCCGAGAGATTAAACCAGGAGTTGACCCGCTTCCTACGTTCATACTGTCAAAACCATCAGGAAGACTGGAACCGCTACCTCTTCTGGGCTGAGTATGCCCAAAATTCACTACGCAAGCCTGCTACCAATCTCACACCATTTCAATGCATCTTAGGATTTCAACCCCCCTTGTTCCCCTGGTCAGGGGAACCCTCCGAACTCCCAGCGGTCAACTCCTGGTTCCAGCAAAGCGAGGAGACTTGGAATCTAGCACACGTCCATCTGCAAAGAGCCATTCGACGCACTCAGGTCCAGGCCGACCGCAGACGCCGACCCAACCCCCCTTATGAGCCCGGCCAGTGGGTTTGGTTATCTACCCGGGACCTTCGTCTACGCCTACCCTGCAAGAAGCTCAGTCCCAGGTACGTGGGTCCTTTCAAAATAATCAGACAAATCACCCCAGTTTCATTTAAATTAGAACTTCCTGCAGAATACCGTATCTCACCAACCTTTCATGTCTCTCTGTTGAAGCCCGCTGGTGACCCGGGAGGAGTGGAGAACCTAGAGGGGACCGCCCAGCAGGGACCTGCCCCCCTGATCATCGACGGCGAGGAGGTATATCGAGTCAGCACCATCCTGGACTCCCGACGCCGGAACGGACGACTCCAATACCTGGTCGACTGGGAGGACTACGGCCCCGAGGAGAGGTCTTGGGTACCGGCCGAGGACATCTTGGATCCCTCGCTCACCGCCGAATTTCATTCCTCTCACCCAGGTCGACCAGCTCCCCGTGGAAGGGGTAGACCCCGGCGTCGGTTACCTCCTCGTGCCAGGAGGCACTCGCAGGGGGGGGGCTCTGTCACAAGCGCGGTCTCTGTGGCTCCCTCCAACCTCCGCCAGCGGGAACTCTCACCTGAGTTCTAACTCACTACATTACCCACAACCCCGTGCCTGGGACGATCATTTCCGGTTCCGGGTCTCCCGGGTCACTTCTCCCGCGGCGGCCATTTATAGCGCTGTTTGGCGTCTTAGACTTTGCGAAGTTTTGCTAGTTATGCTACCAATCCTGAGCGTTCTCTTTACGGACTGCCTTTCTGTTACAAACCGGACTGTTTATCGTGTGTGTGAATCATTGCTGCCTGCCTATTGTCGACCCCCGCCTGTTTATCGGATTACCCCTTTGTCTTGCCGCCTGCCTCGACCCTTTGCACGGACTCTCATTACCCCTGTCGGATTATCTTCACCACACCAGTCAGCCGGTATTGAACCTTGCTTGTTTACTCTGTGTGTACGAATAAAGCTGTTGCAAATGGATCCAACGTCTCCGGATGATTCCATGACTACGTCACACTATGAGAGCCTCACGCACGCAGACTTTTATTTTCCACCCAAGACTGTAAAAAAGTAAGGGATTTAATGATTTACTTTCAACGATAGGAATTGTATTTGTAGTATTATTATTATTATTGTTATTATTATTGTTATTATCATTATCATTATCATTTTATTATTTAAAATATATATATTTATACTTTATAATGGGTACTCATTTTATAATTGTTGTTGTTGTTGTACGGTTTTCTCGGGGGCCATAGTCAGATCTTCCATCATCTCTTTGTCCCATTCCCTCTCAGGAGTTTTAGGGGAGTGTACCATGTCTATGTATTTCACAGCTCTTTTCTGATGATCCACAGATATGATGGGGAACCCTATTTATCTTTGCTGAACGCAACCTGACACCCGTGCCCTACAACACGGATGTGGGGCTAGACCGTAAAATCGCCGAAACATTCTTCAAAGCTTCATTCCTCTCCCAACACCGGACAGTCACGCACAGCCGCTGTATTTCCTCCACCCTGATGATGAACAACACCGGATGGTCACGCAAACAGGCTATAATTCTCTACCTGGATGACATCCAACACCGGTCATGCAACAACCCATAAAACCCTCAGAAGTTAATCCCACACCTGGGTATGAAACTCATAAATTTGCTGCAACAACCATAAACCCATCAGAAGTTAATCCCGCACCTGGTAAGCGTCTCGTAAATCATCGCAACAACCCATAAACCTGTCATCCGTTGACGTCGCACCTGGTCAATCCATCAAACAAGGTCAGTAGAGTTCACGAGATCACCACAAGATCAAACACGAGGTCATGCTCTACGTGGGTGGGCACCGTGGGAAAGGGGCGTGGGGGGAGGGGAAAGGTCAAAAGGTCAAAGCCATTAATCATCTTGGCACTCGGTGTTCCATATCAACTACTTACATCTCCCATCATCGATCAAAGATGTCTCAAATTTAATACACTTCACACAAGTATTAGAATGCCCGAATAAAACAAAATAAGTTCTGCGGTTTTAAATTAACTTTTTGATATTTTGGCCAAAATAAAGCTTTCAATTCATCAAAATTCATATGTTCACCTAGGAGACTGAGAATATTTAAGCAAGAGTTGAGCGTGAAAATAATCTTTCACAAAAACATCTATTCCCAACTAGAAATAGGTAATGAAAGCATTTCAACAGATTCTCAAAACTTCATCCCACATTCAAATAGTGAGGTTAACCGCAATAATCCGATTCACGTTGTAACAGGAAGTCAGACTGAGACGTGCGGATCCATTTGCAGCATTTATTGAGAATCGTCAACAATCAAGAGTAATCACCGGAAAACAGGAACAACGTAGGAAATCCAGTAAACAGTTCGATACTCAGGCAATGGTCGCAATGGCAGGTAGCAGGAATCGTCAACGGGGTACACATTCCAAAGTCATACACAGAGAATCCAACACAGAGATAAACGCTTAGAATTACGACCATAGGAACAATAAGACTTCGCAAGGAAGTGTGTGTGTCTGTGGCTTAAATGCATGTGGGTAAATGTGAAACAGGTGTGTGCAGCAATCAGTTCAGTGGGAAACAAGGAGCAGCTGTGTGCAGTGATTGGTGCAGTGGCTTATGGGGATTGCAGTCCAGAATGTGTGTGCAAGAGTTCATGATGAGAAGACAGACCAGATACATGACAGAGCCCCTCCCCAAGGAGCGGCTTCCAGACGCTCTAACCACATAATACAACCTGGAGGGTGGTGGAGCGGAGGCGGAACAGGGGGAGGGATGGAGGGCCAGGTCCATGTAGGGGTACTGGAACCCCGAACTGATGCAGAGCCGACGGAGGGTGAAGCCATGATGGAGGAAGGGTTGGCTCCTGCATGGGGCCGACCGACAGAGGTGGAGCCGGTGGAGCCCGAGGCGGAACCGGAGAGTCGATGGTCCTGGGCGACACAGAGGATCCGGAGGGCCAAGGCAGAACCCAAGGCTCTGGCGACCCCGGCGGAGAAGGAGGTCCGGTGGTACGCAGCGGAGCCGGAGTGACAGAGGATCGAGGCTGTGCCCACGGGAGGGAGGAGGTCCACAGAGCCGGCAGGACGGAGTGACGAGGCGCAGCCGGAGTAGTAGAGTCCAGAGGCGAAGGTGGGGCGACGACTGACCGGGGCGGAGCCGGAGAGACGATGGAGCCCGGAGGAGCTGGTGGGCCGACGGCTGACAACGGAGACGAGGGAGCACAGAGCCGGGGTGGAGCCGCAGGGTCGGAGGGCCGAGGTGGAGTCCAGGACTCTGAGACTGGAGGTGATGGTGAGGGGTCCTTCAGTCTGGACACCGATGGAGACTGGCAGTCCCACGGCAAGTCCTCTGCACCGAAGGTGGGATGTGGGTGAGCAGAGGGACTGTCAGGAGACAGAGGTGGCGGGACTGGAGCAGCAGGGAGGGTGGGTGGGAAACCACACAGTCCATGCATGAGCTCCGTGACCAGAACCGGGCAGACAGGAATCTCAGGACGACTGGATGGAACCAGCGGAGTCTCTGGAAGGCTGGGCGGAACCAGCGGAGGCTCTGGAAGGCTGGGCTGAACCAGCGGAGTCTCTGGAAGGCAGGGCTGAACCAGCAGAGTCTCTGGAAGGCTGAGCGGAACCAGCGGTGTCTCTGGAAGGCTGGGCGGAACCAGCGGAGTCTCTGGAAGGCTGGGCGGAACCAGCGGAGTCTCTGGAAGGCTGGGCGGAACCAGCGGAGTCTCTGGAAGGCTGGGCTGAACCAGCAGAGGCTCTGGAAGGCTGGGCTGAACCAGCGGAGTCTCTGGAAGGCTGTCTTGAGGAGCAGGCTCTGGACGACGCTCTTGTGAAGCGGGCTCTGGACGACACTCTTGTGAAGCGGGCTCTGGACAACGCTCTTGAGGAGCAGGCTCTGGACAACGCTCTTGAGGAGCGGGCTCTGGAGAACTGGACGACCCCAGCGGAGATTCAGGAGGGCTGGGCGTCTCCAGCGGAGACTCTGGAAGAGCAGGCTCTGAGCGAGCGGTCACTGGAGGGCGCTCTGGCGGCGCAGTCACTGGAGGGTGCTCTGGCGGCGCAGTCACTGGAGGGCGCTCTGGCGGCGCAGTCACTGGAGGGCGCTCTGGCGGCGCAGTCACTGGAGGGCGCTCTGGCGGCGCAGTCACTGAAGGGCGCTCCGGCGGCGGAGACTCTGATTTGATGGTAGCCATCTTGCTTGCAGACTCTGGCGTGGCAGCCATCTTGCTTGCAGACTCTGGGCGGTTTGGTAGATGTGGCTCGAACCGTTACAGGCATGACAGATGGGATGTGTGAAAGTTCTGGTGATATGGGTGCTGTAGGACTGTGGGGCTCCTCATCCGCAGTCCCAACAGTAAATGTTGAACCGGCCAGCAGGAGAGCATAGTCTATGTATCGTTCAAGTGTCCAGTGCGGGGTGTGTAAAGGCATACTGGGTTTTAACTCCTGGTTCAGTCCATAATAAAAAATGTGCTTGAAAAAAATGACAGTGAAATCCACCTGGTGACATAGTTCGCAGAAGTCAGCCACATACTCCTCAATAGGCCGGTTGTTCTGGCGAAGATGAACTAGACGGTCTCCTGGGTTCATGGTGAACGGCTGATGAATAAAGCCGCTGGATCCTTGTAGCGGCGAAGTCTTCTGTAACAGGAAGTCAGACTGAGACGTGCGGATCCATTTGCAGCATTTATTGAGAATCGTCAACAATCAAGAGTAATCACCGGAAAACAGGAACAACGTAGGAAATCCAGTAAACAGTTCGATACTCAGGCAATGGTCGCAATGGCAGGTAGCAGGAATCGTCAACGGGGTACACATTCCAGAGTCATACACAGAGAATCCAACACAGAGATAAACGCTTAGAATTACGACCATAGGAACAATAAGACTTCGCAAGGAAGTGTGTGTGTCTGTGGCTTAAATGCATGTGGGTAAATGTGAAACAGGTGTGTGCAGCAATCAGTTCAGTGGGAAACAAGGAGCAGTGATTGGTGCAGTGGCTTATGGGGATTGCAGTCCAGAATGTGTGTGCAAGAGTTCATGATGAGAAGACAGACCAGATACATGACACACGTATATCTTACACAATACGAGAATATCCTTTTTGTTTACCAACAACGGAAACAAAATCACGGCACGAGTAAGCCATCAATTTCTCCAAAAGACAGGCAGAAAAGAATTCAAAACATTTTCTTACCTGTCTTTCTGAGAAACTCCCAGAGAGACGAGCCCCCAATTGTTAATAAATATAATATTCTCCTCCCGTTATGCCTCTCCTTGCCCTCGAATGTTCTCAATCTCCCAAAGTGAAAGCGGCCGGGAAGCAGAGACAGACACAAGTTCTGTACTTCATACTTCAACTTTATTGGCTCAATGCAAGAGCATATATAGGAATATTAACAGATATTATGCATCTAGCCAAAAATATCTATGTGCGTCATGTGGGATAAAAACAATATTGGGTGTACAATAGAATATCAGAAATAGGTCTAAATATACAATGAGCTCTTCCTGTTATTCTAACTAACTATATATTAATCAAACAGATACAAGTGTAAAATACATTAAGCAGCGGTGAGAAAGGAAAAGGGAGGGGATACAGGAAATTTATAGCAATTAGAACTATACAAGCGGAAAATAAATATAAGACATATAAAAATAAATTAACAAGTATTATAAGATTTAGTAAAAAGGACTATTATAATAAGTTATTGGATAAGAATAAGAAAAATATACAAACAGTATGGAAAGTCCTTAATAGTATAATTAAAAAGAATACTGGGAAAGTTGATTATCCAAATTATTTTGTTAATGATGAGAAATCAAGTATAAATAAAATGAATGACATTGTCAATGAATTTAACGAGTATTTTGTAAATATTGGGAGTAATTTAGCAAAAGTGATTGAGGAGCAAAGAATTGAGGATAGGATAGATGAAATTAATATTTCCAGTAATGATTATTCAATGTTTATAAGGGGAGTTGACGAAAATGAAATACTCGATATTGTTAACAATTGTAAGAATGAATATTCCACTGATTGTAATGATATTGACATGTCGTTAATAAAAAGTATCATAGAATATATAGTAAAACCATTTACATACATTTGCAATCAGTCCTTTTTAACAGGTATATTCCCAAGTAATATGAAAATAGCTAAAGTTATTCCTATTTTTAAAAATGGAGATCGCCATTGTTTTTCCAACTACAGACCAATTTCTCTTCTTTCCCAGTTCTCGAAAATCTTAGAGAAAATCTTTGTGCGTAGGCTTGATAATTTTATTGATAAACACAAATTATTGAGTGATCAGCAGTATGGTTTTAGAACAAACAGGTCGACTTCAATGGCTGTGATGGAACTGGTAGAAGAGATTTCTTCTTCAATGGACAATAATGAATATACTGTGGGGGTGTTCCTAGATTTAAAAAAAGCTTTTGACACCATTGATTATGGATTATTAATGATGAAACTGGAGAGATATGGTATAAGAGGGAATGCTTTTGCTTGGATAAAAAGTTACCTCAATGAAAGATACCAATTTGTACAAATTAATAATGCTAAATCAGATTTAATGAAAGTTACTTGTGGTGTTCCGCAAGGATCGGTGTTAGGCCCTAAGTTGTTTGTACTGTACATAAATGATATTTGTAAAGTGTCTAAAGTATTAAAAATGGTTTTGTTTGCTGATGATACTAATTTATATTGTTCTGGGAAAAGTTTGGAACAGCTTCTGAATACAGTGGAAATAGAATTGAGGGTTTTCAAGGGTTTTTGGGTGTTATAATTGATCATAAATTATGTTGGAAATCACATATTAAACATGTAAGAACAAAGATGTCCAAATCAGTTGCAATATTAAACAGATTAAAACATATTTTGAATGAAAGAACTTTATATATACTGTATTGTGTACTCATAGTTCCTTACATTATTTACTGTGTGGAGGTGTGGGGTCACGCATATAAGACCAATTTGAATTCATTATATATGTTACAAAAGAAAGCTATTAGGATTGTTAAAAGGGTTGATTATTATGAACCAACTAATAAACTGTTTATCAATTTACATGCATTAAAATTTGTAGATTTAGTTTCTTTATATACTTTACAGTTAATGTACAAAGCATATCATAATTTACTTCCAAATTGTATTCAGAGGCTGTTCAAAATAAGAGAAAGTCAGTATAATTTAAGAGGATTGTATATGTTTAAAAAAGTGAGGGCAAGAACTAACGCAAAAAGTAGGTGTTTATCTGTTATAGGGGTAAATCTATGGAATAAATGTGATAAGGAATTAAAAGTATGTAACTCACCTTGCCAATTTAAAGGAGAACTCCGGTGTGATATTGACCTAAAGTGTATTGAATCATGATACCGAGTGTAAACGTACCTTGCATATCTCATCTCGTCTTGTCCACTGCTGTCCGAAATCTGGGGTCAGTTATCCGATGCTCACAACAGCTTGTCAATGAGATCAATGGGGCATCGAAGCAGTCATGTAAATAAATCACTGTTTCACGCCATTTACGAGGCACAAAGTAGCGCCACACTTCATCGGTAGACTTCCAAGGGCCCTGACATTCAAAACGCGACATTGAAAACTCATAAAAAGCACCGGTAGTTTATTTACGAGAAGATTTATACAGACAGTAACGGCAAGAAGTTTAGCGGCCGTCGCCATCTTGAATGTAGTCACGTTAAGTCGAGTGACGAGCAGGAAGGAACGTATCAGGTTGTAGTTTCCTTCGTGCTCGACATTCGACTTAACGTGACTACATTCAAGATGGCGGCGATCGCTAAACTCCTTGAAGTTACTGTCTGTATAAATCTTCTCGTAAATAAACTACCGGTGCTTTTTATGAGTTTTCAATGTCGCGTTTTAAATGTCAGGGCTCTTGGAAGTCTACCGATGAAGTGTGGCGCTACTTTGTGCCTCGTAAATGGCGTAAAACAGTGATTTATTTACATGACTGCTTCGATGCCCCATTGATCTCATTGACAAGCTGTTGTGAGCATCGGCTAACTGACCCCAGATTTCGGACAGCAGTGGACAAGACGAGATGAGATATGCAAGGTACGTTTACACTCGGTATCATGATTCAATACACTTTAGGTCAATATCACACCGGAGTTCTCCTTTAAGAAAATGTATAAAAATAAGGTGATAAAAAGTTATATGATTTCGTATAAATAAATTGTGGTTGTATTGTTAAATGAAAGATAAAGGGGAAAAACGAAGGAATAAAAGAAAAGAAAAAATTGTGATTAATGTTTGTATATTTTGGGAAATGTTTTTTTTTTTTGTCATATTGTTTATTTTGTGTTAATTAACTTTGCCCATTCAGTTAATGATGTATAAAGGGTAGGCTTAATAAGCAACGCTTCTGCCTACACCTTTTTCGGCAACTATGTATTTTTATTTTTATTTTGTATTTATCTTGTGAAAATTTGTTTGTGAGGACCGGAATAAAATTATTATTGATTGATATTGATTGATTGATTGATTGAGGGGGGGAGAGAAGTCAGCCATAAGAAGTTTCCCACGACCAGAGAAGCAGAGGGAGAGAAACATATTCTAACATATATGTTTGTGTTTGTAACGATCAGCCTTATCGGAAGATGTTACACTTATTTAAAATGGGGTCAGATTATACTGTGTGAGCTTAAAATAAGTGTTTTAAAAGGATGAGACAACGACAAAAAGTAAAGTGACTAAATAAGTGTATTTCCAATTTCACAAGGAACTAAAACAACACAATAAAACCAGAATAACTTAGGCTGTTAAAAGCAGATTGTCCATTTAAATCATACCCTAAAACAGTCCTTAAGAATCCTAGTAGGTTGCAGTTCCAAGTTAAAAGTGTCCACCGGTGTATATACAGTCCAAGTAAGTGTAATCCAATGAAAGTGATGTTGGAATGGAAAGTCCTTGAAACTCCTCAATCCAGTGTTTGGTCAGTGACCCCGATTGTTTGTCATGCTGCTTGCTTTATACTGGTAAGCTTCCTGATTCCTGTCATGTGACTGATCACATGACAGACAGACCCATACTCATTTAAAGACATACACACATTAAAAATAGTTAAGAGGATTAAAATGGCTAAGACAACATGTAAAACCATTAAAACTCAGATATATAGATAAAACCATCTTAATATATATTGAGCGGTATAAAACGTGTCCTTGTGTGACAGTGTCACATGTTGATTAGGGGAGAGCGGGGCACAACCTAACACTTTTTGAATTTCGCGGTTTATGTAAATCCACTTGGGGTTCAGAGTACAATTTTTATCCACATTACTTTCACACTTGTCTAGTACAAATATATCACTTTGTTTCATATTTACAGTGTATACGTTTTTCGTTATTTACCTCAAAAGAAAGGAAGTGAAACGTGACAACATGCCCCATAGATGGGGTACATTGTAACATCTGAGGGGCACATTGTAACACGACCATATGACAGCTTAAAATGTTATCTGATTGAATGAAAAAAAATATACACAACAAACTAAAATATTTTGTCAGTAAAATACATGTGTTAACTTTTTCAAATGAAGTAATGACGTTTTTTTTTTTTTTTAAATAAAAATGATCTATTTTTGGAGTTTGATAATGAACATATCGCAACAATGCTTTGAACGGCCCTGATCGCAACACACAGCTGTACAGTAGTTCAAAACAATGTGGACAAATAAATGAAACACATAGACATTCAGAAAAACACCCCCGTCCCTCCACACACAGCTCTCATAGAACACGACACACATAAACCAGCCAAAATGCTTTACATTTCTTGAAATAATAACATCTGAACATTAAACATTGATTGTCAGCCTTTATTCACCTGTTTCTTGTGATTTCTTATCAAAATCCTTAGAAGTAAATAGTGTAAATTGCACCGCTTATGTCATAGAATAGCATAGTTTAATAACAGCGGGGCATATTGTAACACAGTGTTACAACGTTCCCCATCTGCGCGACTGGAGTTTCAAAACAGGTTAGTGTCTTCTGCTGGTTTGTGAAGCATTAATAAACTATCTAAACTGATAAATAACAAATTGAAGATTAAAATAATAGCAGTTTTGTCTAACTTTAAATGAATACTAAAACCAGAAATGAAAAGTTTACTTCAGCCAGAAATGTACTTTTACTATGGTAAAATAAATATTCAGCGATATCTTCAAAATGCTTTTGAATTTTGGTGACCTTTTTTCTTTGCATAGTGTTGCTATGGCAACTAGTAAATACCGTAAATTTGGTTATGCTAGCGTGTGTGGAAATATTTGAACCACGTGTGTTACAATTAACCCCGCGTTAGGTTGTGCCCCGCTCACCCCTATATCATTTTCTTCCTAGCTCTTCATCATCAGCTGTCAGAAGACAAACACGAGAATGTCCAACATTGATGAAGGAGCCTGTTCTCCTCCCAGGTCCCGAATTTTCCACAGTCCCTAGAAGAGGCACAAAAGCCATTCTGTTCGATGAAGGACATGTACTTTCTGCTCTCGAGTTCCACATCTCATGGGATGAGGAAAGAGTATAATTGAAGTCATCAAGGAGAGTTTTGCAGGAAAATTATGTGGTTCAGGGTATGTATTTGCTGATCACAAACATGTGTAAATTAGTGTTAAACCTAATATTAAGATGACATTTCATTTACAAATATAAGACTACTGGTGATTTTTTTCAGTAACTTTTTCATTCCTTTTCTATGCACAGACAGGCATTCATGTAGGCTGTCTAGTTCATGCACTCTAGGGTTAACTTTTTGATGAATTTTAAACACAATTTTAAAATTACCTGATATTTACAGGTTTTCCCTGACTGTGGGAACCCTGTGATTACACTTGTGTCTTTAAGTTAAATTATTTATGTAATAATATTGTCTTCTCCACCCCATAATATAGGTGCAAAATGTGGAGTCAAGGTGTGCAACAGCAGAGTTTCGTCCAGTGTCTTCTCCAGCATTAGGCACTAGTTCTGTGTGTAATTTCACCACAGAGGCTCGAGCTGTGTCTTCACAAGCTACACGCACCAGTTCTGTGTCTGATTTCACCACAGAGGCTCAAGCTGTGTCTTCACAAGCTACACATACTAGTTCTGTGCACTGTAAACCTAATTTTACAGAAAATAACTTTTTTACAGTAGTTTTGTGTTATTTCAAATTACATTCAGAACTTAGTAAAATTACTAACAATATCTGTAAACTAACAACTTGACTGTTATTTTAGGTACTATATCATTAAAGACAAATTACAGTATTTTTTCATTTTTATACAGGAAAACTACTGTATTATTTTTTACAGTATTTTTGTGTTACTTTAAATTGTGTTAAAAACTCTGTAAAATTACAAACAATATCTGTGAATTAACAACTTTAATAAGTATTATTCCATTAATGACAAATTACAGTAATTCTCATTTTTTATACAAAAAATTACCGTATTATCTTTACAGTATTTTTTCTGTTTTATTTTAATTACTTACACATTGACGTAAAATTACAAAAATAATCTGTAATTAAATAATGTAGCTCATTAAGGTTTATGCCCATACTAACAATTTAATGTTCTTTTTTGTAATTTGAAAGTAAATCTTATTAGTTTCATATTTAGGTGTATTTTTACATTTAAACTCTGTAATTCTATATAGAACAGAAGTAGAATTTATATAAAACAGAAAATCAGCCTTAAAATCCACAAATCATGTAACCATGCAATAAAAATGTATTATATTAAAAATGAGTTATTTTTTTATAAAGCATATAAAGAACCAATAAAGAGTGAGTGTATGAAGTATACAGTCTATAACAGAAACGTAACACCTGTAATCACAAGAATTTATTGCAGAAATGTCAAAAAGCAGTACCAGAGTAGTCTAAATGACATGACTGAATGTTCATAGTGATTACTTCCATTTTTATTTTTTATTTTAAGTTTTAATACCAGACAATACAGGTGTCCTCTGACATATTTTTTATTTTTATTTTTTTTACCCCCAGTTGATTCAGCTGATTACTGGCCATTTGGAGAAGGACTGCTCTTTATCTGGTGTGTATGTCACTTCTGGTGCAGAGTCATGGACCTTTTGTTGTATGCTTTGGTTTTACTTATTATCACACTACGTTTATTATCAGAGCTACAGTGGTGCCCAAAATTATTAGAACACTAGTATTTTCACTAGCTAAACTAATGGTCTAAACTCAGTTATTTCTATCATTTGCTATAGTGTGTCAGTATGAAATATCAGTTTACATTTCCAAGCATTTATTTTGCCATTGATTATAATAATCAGTGACACAAGGAGTATGAAAACAGACAGTGCTTCACACAGAGGTCTGATCTCATCTAAATCCAAAAGAACTGTGGCAACATCTCCAATATGCTTAAAGAAACCTACCTGCAAAGCAGTACTGTTAAAAGTTTTAGACACTTAAAAAATTCTGTAAAATGAGAATGTTGTCCAAAATATCATAAATGTCAAAAAATGTCATATTCTCTTTTTCAATTAACTTCTATTACCTAAATTAAATCAACATTTGGTGTGACCATCATTTTGTGTTTAAAGCAGCTTTTGCACTAGGTGCACTTGCGGATTGTTTTTCAGGTAGCTTTGCAGGTGGGTCTCTTGAAACGTCTTGGAGACGTTGCCACTGTTCTTCTAGATTTAATCTGTCTCAGTTTGATCTGTTTCTTTATGTCATTCTAGGCAGATTGGATGATGATGATGAGATCAGATCTCTGTGTGGAGGACTGGCTGTTAGACAAAAATCTCACTGGATTATTACAATTAATGGCAAAATTAATGTTTAGAAATGTAAACTGATAACACTACACTTTAAACACTACAGCAAAAGATAGACATAACTGAATTAAAATGATTTTAGGTGTTAAAAATACTAGTGTTCTAATAATTTTGGACACCACTGTATATGGAGCCCATGGCAGTCTAGAATATTGTGGATAAGTATAAAATAATGTGGACAAGATACAAATGCATGTTTAGTTAATCAATTCCTCCTGGGGGCTCTGAAGAACTGTTTATGAAAAATTCAATGATAATCTAAATTTACATCTAAAACTAATAAAATAGTTTTAGAATTGATCTTGACAATCTTGTAGATGTCAGGATTCCACTCATGCCGTCAGATCCTGCCACTTCACTCGCACGCTCTCCCTCACCAGAATTCTAATCACTCACACCTGGAACCCCTCATCAACGCAGTCCTCAAAAGACACACACACACACACACACACACACACACACACACACACACACTGGTTTACATGTTTTATGGGGACATTCCATAGGCGTAATGGTTTTCATACTGTACAAACCGTATTTTCTATCGCCCTACACCTACCCTACACCTAAACCTAGCCCTCACAGGAGATTGTGCAAACTTTTACTTCCTCAAAAAAAGTCATTGTGCATGATTTATAAGCCTGTTTCCTCATGGGGACCTGAGAAATGTCCCCACAAGGTCAAAATCTACTGGTATTCCTATCCTTATGGGGACATTTGGTCCCCACAACGTGATGAATACCAGACCAGACCACACACACACACACACACACACACACACACACACACACACACACACACACACACACACACACACACACACACACATACACACATACCCTTCACTGTCGAGTTTTATTGTTGTCTGCACAAAGTTATCTCTGTCAGTATCCGGACTCGTCTACAATTAGTGGACTGCTTACCTTTCCGTTGTGGACTCTGCTCGCTCTGTGAGACTATCAGCAACGCGGAAGCGTTTCTGAGCGGCTTTGGGATGCACTTTTTTTCAGGGGTTTCAGAACAGCGTAATCGATACTGCGTCACCAGGCAGG
The DNA here is from genome assembly GCF_049309525.1 of Garra rufa. NCBI lineage: Eukaryota > Metazoa > Chordata > Actinopteri > Cypriniformes > Cyprinidae > Garra > Garra rufa. The sequence goes on from NC_133361.1 coordinate 57,118,146, forward strand.
CGTGACCTATTTGAGAATTTGCATAGGTCACCGATCATGCGCAGTTTGGGAAAAGCCATTTGCTTCAGATACCTCCACGATTGCAGGGGTTTCGTGCCCTTCATAATTATATTCATATACAGTATCATGAAATACCTGTCCACGATTGCAGGGGTTTCGTGCCCTTCATATTTATATTCATATACAGTATCATGAAATACCTGTCCAGGATCTCAGGGGTTTCGTGCCCTTCATATTTTTATTCATATACAGTGTCTTGAAATACCTGTCCACGATCTCAGGGGTTTCGTGCCCTTCATATTTTTATATACCATGAAATACCTGTCCACGATCGCAGGAGTTTCGTGCCCTTCATATTTTTATGCATATTCAGTATCATGAAATACCTGTCCACGATCGCAGGGGTTTCGTACCCTTCATAT
>NC_133361.1:57119067-57158013 GCF_049309525.1 Garra rufa
AACCTTTAAACTACATTCCAGTCAAAATCAGTCATGTCAAGCATTTACAGTAGCCTATCATTTCCATATACGTTAAGTAAAGAGATGAAAATGAAGGGGGAAAACGAATATAAACGAAAATAGATAAATATATAGGCCTACAATAATGGGCTAATTATAATAATTAATAATAATAGAAATTATTAAAAATAAAAATAAAATAAAATAGGCCTATTTTACGATGTGACGATAAATGATTTCCAAATGAAACTACGTGAATAATTCACTCTTCACTGAAACACTATATTTGTCTATTAATTAGACTAAATAAAATACAATATATGTTAAATTCAGCCTTTGAACTGAAAAAATCCCAGTCATAGAACCTACATTCAGAACGTTAAGGAGATCGAAATGAAGGGGGAAATAACGAATATAAACGAATAATAAAAATATTACGGAAAGAGGAGGATCAGTTAATGGACAAGACTGTGGGATAAAATGTTTCCTGTAGGGCTATTTTATTTGATGTACTTTATGTAATATTTATTCATGATAAACTTTTGAATATACTGTCTACATCGCGCACAGACAGCATCAGCATTCGCATATACAGCATCGCCCATTGTTAATATAATAATTTAATATTGTATTAATTTCTGTAACAATTAATATAATAATTTCTTAATTAAAAATAAAATATTAATAAACCTATCTCTGATAGGCTAATCCTGGGTTACTATGGTCACGCAGGTTTGTTTATGCATTAAAACTCGTGCCCACGAGAAATGCATGTTGTTTCCTCAACATAATAAGTCGTGGCCACGAGAAATGGATCTCGTTCCCTCATCATCGCATCTTGTGGCCACGACATAAGGATGTCGTTACCTCGACAAAATGATCTCGTGGCCACGACATAATATCACGTTCCCACGAGTTAATATGACGTTCCCACGAATTAATATCTCGTGGCCACAACATAATATCATGTTCCCACGAGTTTATATGTCGTGGCCACGACAAACATAAGTGAACCGAAGGTGTCCCCTGGCGGGCACCGTAAGATACAACTCAAAAAGGAATTATCAACTTTGTGTCTGACACAAGCTCCTTCGCATACATTAAAAATAAATGGAATATTTGAATACTTTTATTTTAAAACATACACATGTCTTATACTCTCTCTGTGTGTGTGTGTGTGTGTGTGTGTGTGTGTGTGTGTGTGTGTGTGTGTGTGTGTGTGTGTGTGTGTGTGGAGATTCAGGCTCCAGCTGTGCTGCTTAACGAACTGAAGACAGGCCTCCGTTGTTCCTCTCAGCAGGACTTCGACAATTAAGACACTATAGGAGCTGAAGAGTTACGCTTTAAACCGCATTCAAAACTCATTTGGTTGCAGGTAAGTGAATGGCAAAAGGGATTATCTGTTTTAGTTAGGGTTGTTAAAGTTGCTGTTTCATAAAATGACCACTAGAAGACACAATTTCACTACTTGAGTATCCAGCAGATTAAGAAATAAACTATATCAAAATGTTTTTTCACAATACAATAATGACGATGAAATTTTTAGTTTCTGTTGTTAATGTTTGTTTAGAAATACAGTAAAAACAGTAATATTGTGAAATATTATTACAATTTTAAGCTGTTTTTTGTTATAATATATTGAAAAATGTAATATGTTCTTGTGATGCAAAGTCACATGATGCTTCATAAATCAAGTAAGCCAATTTGATGCTCAAGAAACATTTATTAGTGTTTATCGGCGTTGAAAACAGTTGTGCTGCTTTATATTTTGTGGAAAACATAACTTTTTTGATAATTAAAGACTTCAAAAACAGTTTTTGTTTGAAATAGAAATATTGTGTCACATTATAGGCTACATCATAAAGTTGAAGTCAAAAGTTTACAATCTGCAAAATGTTAATTATTTTACCAAAATAAGAGGGATCATATGAAACACATGTTATTTTTTATTTAGTACTGACCTGAATAAGATATTTCACATTAAAGATGTTTACATATAGTACACAAGAGAAAATAGTAGTTGATTTTATAAAAGTTACCCTGTTCAAAAGTTTACGCACACTTGATTCTTAATACTGTGCTGTTACCTGAATGATCCATGGTGTTTTTTTGTTTAGTGATGGTTGTTTATGAGTCCCATGTTTGTCCTGAACAGTTAAACTGCCCACTGTACTTCAGAAAAATCCTTCAGGTCCCACAAATTCTGTGGTTTTTCAGCATTTTTGTGTATTTGAACTCTTTCCAACAATGACTGTATGATTTTGCAAATCGCTCACTGATGCTGACCAGGGGTGTAAACTTTAGAACAGAATAAAGATGTGTACATTTTTCTTATTTTGCCTAAATAATATTTATATTTAGTACTGCCCTTCAGAAGCTACAGAAGATACTTACATGTTTCCCAGAAGACAAAATAAGTTTAAAGGTTAAAACAACTTCAAAAGCTTGTAACGCATTGTTTCCTTCTGGAGCATCAGTGAGTGTTTGAACCTTCTGTAATAGTTGAATATGAGTCCCTCAGTTGTCCTCAGTGGGAAATAGATGGATTTTAAAGTCATACAGTCATTGTTGGAAAGGGTTCAAATACACAAAAATGCTGAAAAACTGAAGAATTTGTGGGACCTGAAAGATTTTTCTGAAGAACAGCAGGCAGTTTAACTGTTCAGGACAAACAAGGGACTCATGAACAACTATCACTAAACAAAAAAACAGTTGTGGATAATTCAGCAGGTAAGAACACAGTATAAAGGATCAAGGGGATGTAAACTATTGAATGTGGTCATTTTTATAGATTCAATGCAATTGCAAATGTCTTTGTGAAATATCTTATTCAGCACTAAATAAAAAATAACATGCCTTTTGTATGATCCCTCTTATTTTGGTAAAATAATTAACATTTTGCAGATTCTGAAAGGTGCATGTAAACTTTTGACTTCACTTTCATGACTTTACCATCGATTTTGATCCATTAAATGCATCTTTGCTGAATAAAAGTGTTTGCTGAATAAAAAGTAATTGTCTTTAAAATAAAATCTTACCCCAAACTTTTGAACGGAAATGAACATTTGGTTTTATTAGACATCTGAATCCCATATTTGTTAATCATTGAGCGAATGTCCTGTTTAACAATAGTTCTGATTTCTTCCTGATGATTGGTCAATACTGTCAATACAGTCATACTAAAATATATAATATATGGTAACAGCTACGATGCGAAATGCCGGTTCACCATATCATCACACGGCTTCATTTAGCTGTGACCACAGTATTAAATTAAAGAGTAGAAATGAACAAAAATGCTCCATAAATTCAAGACAAAGGGGCAAAAAATGCCCCTGCACAATTACACAATGTACAGTATTAAAAAAACGCAGGAATTTTGTTGAGTGCGCACGCTCGCGAATTCCCTCCTCATAACATAATTTATGATGTAAATAAAAGATTAATTTATAGTTTCAATTATTATAACAGGAGCCAGAATGTGACGTGCCCAAATTGCAGACACAAAACAAAAACATTTGTACATCTATTGTTTTCTTTATCGATATTATAAATCATTATTACAATAGAAAGAGAAAAAAGCTACAATGATGATCATTAGGCCCTATGAGCTCCTGTTCTTTACATGTATAACTTAGATAAATGATCTATATTGACAACAGTTTAAAATATCGATTGAAGTAATTGGATGAATTGACATATTTCACTTTAATGACAGCATAGTATGATGATTATAATAATAAATGTGTGCCTCTTAAAATCAATTTCGGGGGGCAGATATTACCTCTTAATGGAAAAGTTATTATCTGACCCTATTTAGCATGACCTCTGGTCCTTGCTTAATTTTTGTGCCCTAAGGAAAATCTTTCTCACGTTTCTTTTGAAAGATGCAAACGTGTGTTCAGAGGAAAATCAGGACACCTGTGACCTAAAACTTGTTACACATGAAACACCTTTAGAGTCATTTGAATTTTGTTTGTGAATGCAAACATCTGAAGTCATACGTTCCGAGTCTAAGTACTGTATTTAGGAAGAAAACAGACGAAAAACACAAGTCGAGGAATACTTTTACAAACTGTGCATTTATCAAATTTAATCACAGTGGAAAAATCGAGCACATTCATCAATTGAAAGAGAGATTCAACAAACAGGATTTCAGCAAAGCATCTTTTGGTTTGACAAACTGAATTGAATTAAAACATGTCCAATCTCTCTGGCTAAAATACCTAAATAAACTAATTTTCTCATACAAAAGCACATGATGATTAGGCTACATATGATGAAACGGTATTAAAAGAATTGCAAAAAAGAAATTGTCCCTGTAATGTCCAAAAACATGGCTTCAAATGTCCCTTTTTGTGCTTATAGATCAGTACAGTACATCAGCTGCTACTTTGGTAGGAGATGAACCGGCCACCTCTGTGAAAAATTAAACAGGAAACCACAGTAGACTATTTATGGTTAACAAATGTCACTAGTGTTGTTGTGAACAACTCAAAAAACGTTTTCATAGCTTACAATCAAAATGAAATCAACATTCTGCACTTCTGATCTAAAATAATATAATATTGTGGAATGTGAGGCAATTTGACATTTTATAGGCTTGGAAAAGTCTATAGTAGTGGTTTCGTGTCATTTATTAACAGAGACAGAACTCAAATTCTTGCATATTCTTGTTCTTCTCTTTTTTTGTCCAGTGGTGATGCAACATCCTCCTCCTCTCATATTGTGCTAGTGCAAGTAATTGCATAGGTCAAGTCCTCCCTATTTCGGTGTCTTTTGCAAGCACAGCAGATTCACGCACACGGCGGGCGGCTCATCAGGGTGAGCGATCAGCTGTCAGGGCAGCGACAGCGACAGCTCAACAGCTGTTCATTTCCCGCTAAGGATAGATTGCATTCTTGCGCTTTAATTAACAGTGTTATCAGGATCTTGTGAGTCTTGTGAAATTTGAGGTAGATCTTCATATGCAGGTAAATCTGTGCCGGCCTCAGAGACTGTAACCGGTGTTTGTGACGGCTCCTCCTCAGGTGCCAGGATGTCAAAGGGGACGTCAATGGACTGGACGGAGTGACGAATGCTCTCCTCATATGTGGGAGGCGGCTGTGGCAAAAAAACAAAACAAAAAACACAGAGATAAAGCTTGACTTAAACCACACGTGTGACACCACAATGAACAGTGTGTACTTGATATATTCTGCTTATGTCATACATTTGCTTTGTGTTTAATCAAAAGTACATCCTGGAAGTTGCTTAATGTATTAAGTTTAGGATTAAGAGATTATTATTGTTCATCAGCGATATCGTTCCTCTGTGACGTTATCATTATAGTGTTTTCTGAACTCCTCCATTCTCTTAAAGGAATAGTTCAGGCAAAAATGACATTTACTGACATTTTATTCACCCTCAGGCTGTTTGTTTCTTCATAGGAACAGATTTGGAGAAATTTAGCATTACATCACTTGCTCACCAAAGAATTCACTGCAGTGAATGGGTGCCGTCAGAATGACAGTCCAAACAGCTGATCAAATATTGGTTTTGAACTGTTTTGGACTTTTTTTTTGCTTGTAAATAGTGCTTGATCTGTGCGTATTTCTTTCTCTATTCAAATGAGACGACTTTTTAAGTGGCGAAAGTAATATTATGTATAGAGGACTTTAGTGTAAATTTAAAAACGTCTTAATGAAGGATTTGCTTTTTGATACAACAGCGTTTTAGTTGCCACGTTAAAAATGTACGATTACGAGATTTAAGTGGTAAAATTTTGAGAATAATTTCGAAATTCCAAGAATTAAAGTCAAATTATTTTGAGAATAAAGTTGAAATGATGAGAATAAAGTCAAAATATTTTGACTGCAATTTGATTGAAATTTCGAATTTTATTCTCGAAACGTTCCAACTCTATTCTCGAAACATTTCAGCTTTATTCTGAAAATTTCAACTTTATTCTCAAAATATTTTGACTTTATTCTCAAAATTTCGACTTTATTCTCGAAAAATTTCGACTTTATTCTCAAAACATTTTGACTTTTACTCTTGAAACATTTCATCTTCATTCTCGAAACATTTTGATTTTTATTCTTTAAACATTTCGACTTTATTCTCAAAACATTTCGACTTTATTCATAAAATATTTCGACTTTTATTCTCGAAAACATTTCGACTTTATTCTAGAAACATTTAGACTTTATTATCGAAACTTTTAGACTTTTTTCTAAAAAAAACATTTCGACTTTATTCCTCGTAACATTTCAACTTTGTTCTTGAAACATTTCGACTTTATTCTCAAACTTTTAGACTTTATTCTCGAAAAACATTTTGACTTTATTCTCGAAACATTTAGACTTTATTATCGAAACTTTTAGACTTTATTCTCAAAAAACATTTTGACTTTATTCCTCGTAACATTCCGACTCTGTTCTTGAAACATTTCGACTTTATTCTCAAACTTTTAGACTTTATTCTCGAAAAACATTTCGACTTTGTTCTCGAAACATTTAGACTTTATTCTTGAAACATTTCAACTTTATTCTCGAAATATTTTAACTTTATTCTCGAAACATTTCGACTGTGTTCTCGAAACATTTTGACTTTATTCCCGAAACATTTCGACTTTTTTCTCAAACTTTTAGACTTTATTCTCGAAAAACATTTCGACTTTGTTCTCGAAACATTTCAACTTTATTCTCGAAACATTTTATAACTTTATTCTCGAAACATTTCAACTTTATTCTCGAAACATTTCAACTTTATTCTCGAAACATTTTGACTTTATTCCCGAAACATTTCGACTTTATTCTCAAACTTTTAGACTTTATTCTCGAAAAACATTTCGACTTTATTCTCGAAACATTTTAACTTTATTCTCGAAACATTTCAACTTTATTCTCGAAACATTTCAACTTTATTCTCGAAACATTTTAACTTTATTCTCGAAACATTTCAACTTTATTCTCGAAACATTTTAACTTTATTCTCGAAACATTTCGACTGTGTTCTCGAAACATTTCGACTTTATTCTTGAAACATTTCGACTGTGTTCTCGAAACATTTCGACTTTATTCTCGAAACATTTCGACTAAATTCTCAAACTTTTAGACTTTATTCTCGAAAAACATTTCGACTTTATTCTCAAACTTTTAGACTTTATTCTCGAAAAACATTTCGACTTTATTCTCGAAACATTTAATCTTTATTCTTGAAACATTTTAACTTTATTCTTGAAACATTTCGACTGTGTTCTCAAACTTTTAGACTTTATTCTCGAAAAACATTTTAACTTTATTCTAGAAACATTTCAACTTTATTCTCGAAACATTTCAACTTTATTCTTGAAACATTTCGACTTTGTTCTCAAAACATTTAGACTGTATTCTCGAAACATTTCGACTTTATTCTCAAACTTTTAGACTTTATTCTCGAAACATTTTCGACTTTGTTCTCAAAACATTTCGACTTTGTTCTCAAAACATTTCGACTTTATTCTTGAAACATTTCAACTTTGTTCTCGAAACATTTCGACTGTATTCTCGAAACATTTAGACTTTGTTCTCGAAACATTTAGACTTTATTCTCGAAACATTTTCGACTTTATTCTCGAAACATTTCGACTTTATTCTCGAAACATTTCGACTGTATTCTCGAAACATTTCAACTTTATTCTCGAAACATTTAGACTTTGTTCTCGAAACATTTAGACTTTATTCTCGAAACATTTTCGACTTTATTCTCGAAACATTTCGACTTTATTCTCGAAACATTTCGACTGTATTCTCGAAACATTTCAACTTTATTCTCGAAACATTTCAACTTTATTCTCGAAACATTTCGACTTTATTCTTGAAACATTTCAACTTTATTCTCGAAACATTTCGACTGTATTCTCGAAACATTTAGACTTTGTTCTCGAAACATTTAGACTTTGTTCTCGAAACATTTAGACTTTGTTCTCGAAACATTTAGACTTTATTCTCGAAACATTTTCGACTTTATTCTCGAAACATTTCGACTTTATTCTCGAAACATTTCGACTGTATTCTCGAAACATTTCAACTTTATTCTCGAAACATTTCAACTTTATTCTCGAAACATTTCAACTTTATTCTCGAAACATTTCGACTTTATTCTCGAAACATTTCAACTTTATTCTCGAAACATTTCGACTGTATTCTCGAAACATTTAGACTTTGTTCTCGAAACATTTAGACTTTATTCTCGAAACATTTTCGACTTTATTCTCAAAACAATTAGACTTTATTCTCAAAATATTATAACTTTAATTGCGTAATTTTAGATTTTTTTTTTATTTTGTACGTGGCACTAAAATGCAGAAGATGTTTTATAAATTTGATAGACTGGAGTTTTTATTATTATTGTATTATTTGTAGCTTATTGTGATGTTTCTATCAGCTGTTTGGACTCATCTTAGATAGATTGGGGGTGAGGAATTTTTCAGCAAAGTTCAATTTTTGGGTGAACTATTCCTTTAAAGTCACATGAAATCAAACTTAACCTGATTGCACAGATTCCTATTGAAATTACTTAAAGGAATAATTCACCAAAAAATTAAAATTACCCCATTTACTCACCCTCAAACCATTCTATGTGTATATGTATTTCTTCTTTCAGACAAACTAGAAAATGAGCTGACCCTTTCAAGCTTTATAATGGCAGTGAATGGCTGTTGAGATTTTAAAGTCCAATAAAGTGCATTCATCCATTATAAAAAGTACTCCACACGGATCCAGGGGGTTAATAAAGGCCTCCTGAAGTGAATCGATGCATTTGTGTAAGAAAAATATCCATGTTTAAATGTTTACAAACCTTAATCTTTAGTTTCCGCTATCATATGCGTGTTCACGAGACAGTAGCGTTTCAATGTAGGACGTATAGCGTGAGCTCCGATGAGAATATGCTAGTCTTGCGAGAACCGAGTTTTGTTTACAGAAAAGGAAAACCAGTCTTCTTCGACATTTTTCTTGCCACTCTCTCGTGAATGAGCGTACGCCAGTTAGTGAATGCTAGAGATTACGGTTTATAAAGTTTCCAATATTGATATTTTCCTTAAATAAGTGCATCAACTCACTTCAAAAGGCCTTTATTAACCACCCCGAACCGTGTGGAGTACTTTTTATGATGGATGGATGCACTTCATTGGACTTCAAAATCTCAACAGCCATTCACTGCCATTATAAAGCTTGGAAGAGCCAGAACATCTTTTAATATAACTCCAATTGTATTCATCTGAAAGATGAAAGAAAGTCATATACATCTAGATTGGCTTGAGGGTGAGTAAATAATGGGCTAATTTTCATTTTTGGGTGAACTATCCCTTTAACAATGGTAAATGTGACCTCAGTGACTTTCATGGAGTAGAAAACATAAAAATCTAGTTTTTCTTATTTAATTTTAATATTATTTAACACTGCTAATGCTTATCAGGTGAGTACATTTCCTAAGATAAGGACCTTTGCACTATGTTCATTTATATACAGAGCTTAACATTTATTTAAACAAATTTAGTTGGTGATATAACGGCTCAGCTTCTACCTTGCAGCAACTTCCTCTCACCATTTTATCTCTCTTTCATTCTTCTTTCTCTGTAGCTTTGAGCTCAGAGTCTTCTCTTCAGCCTTCCATAAAACATGCCCATTTTAGGGCAGACAAAACTCTGTCCCTCAGTTGGAGAACAAGCTAATTAAGCTCAATAATATGGTTAATGAGTGAAGGACGGCCCCCTACGAGCGAGCGATCCACCCATTGAAACCAGGGGGAGTAAAGGAGAGGACAGACGGACAATGAGCCTTATTCTCCGCTAATGTTTACCTTACAAAGATAGGCCGCTTTATTATGTTTGATGTGCATTAATTCCCATTAGCGTGTCTGCTCATGCGTTTTCCTGGCACAATGTCAACATCAAAGGGCCTCGAAGTGCCCGCAGCATGTGTGCGTCATGGCAACAGCGCAGGTGAGGGATGTCTGTTTGTCAGCGAGTGAATGGTGACCGTTTCTCACATATGATCATGTTACGGAGCAGAAAATTGTGGGTCATTCATATTGAAAATCTATTGTTATTTAATTCAGTCATACTGCAGCTGCTGAGAGATGAAACTGTTTTAGCAGGGCTTTATCAAAGTGACATTTGTAAGCTTTGGGTAGTTGACAGGCTGTTACTACCTGATCTTATGATGAAAACGTACCGGACGTAAAATATGTACCAGTAAGTACAGTGAGGTCAAAAGTTTACATGCCCCTTTTAGAATCAGCAAAATGTTAAGTGCTTTACCAAAATATGAGAGATCATACAAAACGCATGTTATTTTTTTATTACATGCAGTAATAGTACTGACCTGAAAAAGACATTTCACATAAGATGTTTAGAAAATAATAGCTGATTTCTATGTGAATATCTGTTAAAATGTGATTTATTTTTGTGATCAAATCTCAATATCCTAAAGAAATCATTCTAATATGCTGATTTGCTGCTCAAGAAACATTTCTGATTATTATCAACGTTGAAAACAGTTGCCCTATGGAAACTGTCATTTAATTTTTTATGATTCACAGATGAAAAGAACTTTGGAAGCATGTTTCTGCCACTAAATAAAAAATAAAAAAGTTATTTGTGACTTTTTATCTCACAATTCTGACTTTTTTGCTGCAATTTCGAGTTTACATTTCGCAATTATGACTTTTTTTTCAGAATTATGAGATATAAAAGCACAATTCCAAGTTATAAAGTCAGAATCGCTAGATATAAAGTTAGAACTGTGGATTCAATTCTGACTTTTTTTTCTTGCAATAGTTACATGTTTCCCAGAAGACAAAATAAGTTACATTTTCCCTGATCTTCAAATTCAAAAGGTTTTCACCCCAAGCTTTTAATGCAAGTTTTTTTCCTTCTGGAGCATCAGTGAGCTTTGAACCTTCTGTAATAGTTGCATATGAGTCCCTCAGGATCTCAAAATCATACAGTCACTATTGGAAAGGATTCAAATACTCAAAAATGCTTGAAAACCAAAGAAGATGTGGGACCTGAAGGATTTTTCTGAAGAACAGCAGGCAGTTTAACTGTTCAGGACAAACTCAGGACTCATGAACACTAAAAAAACACAGCTGTGGATCAGGTAAGAATCAAGGGAATGTAAACTTTTGAACAAGGTTTTTTTTTAATAAATTCAACTAGTATGTTCTCTTGTGGACTGTATGTATCTTTTTATGTGACATATCTTATTCAGATCAGTACTAAATAAACAATTACATGCATTTTGTATGATCCCTCCTTTTTTAGTCGAATAATTACCATTTTGCAGATTCTGAAATGGGGATATAATCTTTTGACCTCAACTGTACACATCACTGCAGTTTCCAACAGAAATGAACACTAACAGCGAGCACTTGTAATCGTTTTCGTACACAGTTATAATCGTTTTCGTTTTCCAGGATAAGAAGCTTGCTTGGTAGCTCAGCCAGCACACAATTGGACTATGCTGAATCTTTGGGTACAAATCACATGAAGAACATGACTAACGATAAAAGAGCTGAAAGGCGAAAGAGAGAAAAACAAGCTAAAACGGCATGTTTGCAATTGTGTTTTTACATCACATTCACTTTTGTTCATACAGGTTGGTTATGTGTAGTGCAGATGGTACATCATTTTAAATCATCCCAGAGCATTAGAGTTATAGCGCCACTCAACGGACATTTCAATCAGAACTGCAGTGACACATACAAAACCAACATCGCATAAAACGTATCATATGTACGTTCATCTGTTCTGGGGAAGAAACCGAACACTCTTTTAACACCATTTAGTGGACATTTCACATTGAATATGTCACGAAACGTACATGGCGTATTTCAGCTTGTGAAAAAGTTCCCAGTGGTACATTTTCGTCATGAGAACAGGTTGGACTGATGTAAACTTTAAGTGTATGTTTTTAGATGAAGTCACTATATATTGGGAAAGTGCCTAAATTGACAAAGAGGTTTTTTACTTTGAGAATAGTAAAATGGCATGGCAATGGTAGATTAATACTGAAGCAAAATAAGTCACCTCTGTCACAACAGATCCGTTCAGGCCGAAGCGGTCAGCGATCATCATGTGGATCTGCCGCTGTCTGTCTTTCTTGCGTACACTCTCATACGAGGGCAGGCGAGGAAGAGGAGGCTCCAGTGAGGAAAGGTAGTAGCTGCTCGGCACACCAATGAGGAACAACGAGCCCGACTGAAAAGCACAGGCAGAAACACAATATAAACACATGATATTGTCTCTATTTCTAAATAATTTCACTCTCATGTTGTTCCAAACTTGTATTCATTTCTTTCTTCTAGACAATTCAGTTTTTGGTGCCTATTGGTTGTACAGTACATGTTTCTAACAACATGAAGGTGAGTAAATGAAGGCATATTTAATTATGGGCAAACTACTGTGTTAAAGAATATCGATTCATTCATATTCTTAAACAGTTCCTACTGAAAGTGCTTACCTGTGCATTCACATTATCAAGACCAGTGTCATGTGTTTGCTCAGCGTCAGATGAACCGACCAGTGTCTGTCTGCTGTTGTAGTATTGAGGAGGAGATTCCTGTTCAGTCAAGAAATAAAACATTTCTGTTAATATAACATTTCTGATATCATCTGAATAATATAATAAAAGATGTTTACATATAGTCCAAAAGGGAAAATGATAGTTGAATTTATAAAAATGGCCGCATTCAAAAGTTTACATACGCTTGATTCTTAATACAGTTTTATTTTTTTGTTTAGTGATAGTTGTTCATGAGTCCCTTGTTTGTCAGGAACAGTTAAACCACCTAAAAAATCCTTCAGGTCCCACAAATTCTTTGGCTTTCCAGCATTTTTGTGTATTTGAACCCTTTCCAACAATGACTGTTTGATTTTGAGATCTCATCTTTTGACAACTGAGGGACTCATATGCAACTATTACAGAAGGTTCAAACACAAACTGATGCTTCAGAAGAAAAAAACAATGCATTAAGAGTTGGGGGTGAAAACTTTTGGAATTTGAAGATCAAGGTAAATTATTAATTTTGTCTTCTGGAAAACATGATGTAAATATCTTCTGTAGCTTCTGAAGGGCAGTACTAAATGACAAAAAATATGATTTTTAGGCAAAATGAGAAAAAATTACACATCTTCATTCTGTTCAAAAGTTTTCACCCCCCAGCTTTTTCGCATGTTTTTTTTCCTTCTGAAGCATCAGTGAGCATTTGAACCCTCCGTAATAGTTGCATATGAGTCCCTCAGTTGTCCTCAGTGTGAAAAGATGGTTCTCAAAATTATACAGTCATTGTTAATTTTCCAGAGCTGAACCACCAGCACCAGCGGTTACGATGTTTTCATATTGACTGCATGTCAAACCATCACCAATCATGACTTAAAGTCTCACACCCTCTTCTTTGTTTCTGTAATGTCTCTCCTCCTCTTCCTAAATCTCCAATGTTAGAGACAGACCTCTGGATGGCCATAAATTATGTTGCTAAAGAGAAGGACCACCAAGCAACTTCCTCCACGGCCTCCCCTCCCATCCACGGCTAGATTAGGCAGGCGGACCCGCATGAGGCCGAGGAATTCCTCCAGCCCAGCCTGACACTCTGTGATTACCCCACACCTAAATAGAAGCCTTTGTGTCCCGGGACAATGCAGCGTCTTACTGCGTCATCAGGGCCCTGAGTAACAAACCCCACACTGGCGTTTTAAAGGTCTGCCTCTGTTTTGCACCCTTGTTTCTGTGGCAGGTACTAGTAAACGATTGCACTCTGTTTTATAGGCCCACATGTCACACAGACAGTGCTACAAGTCAGATGTCAGTGCAGTAGGTGGCCAAAACATGCAGAGAAGGGTTAACCAGAGCTTGAGGCAAAATGTCATGGTAAGTGACGAAACGTCAAAGCATGATACAGTTAAAAATTAAAAGAAAAGGAAATTATATTTTGGATTTTATATATATATATAGACACACACACACACACACACACACACACACATTAATACAGATTTGATTTTATAATAAACAGCCATATTAGTTTTTATTACCGTACTTGAAGAAATAAACATTTTCATAACAATTGTTTAAAAAAGTGTCTTCTGAAAGGTAAAAAATGCCCCTGATAATAATTTCTAATAGGCAATTTCATTCCTAAATAAAGCTTGGTCCCTAATCTGTGGCACTGGTGAGGACTTGTACACAACGCAGGGTTCCTGACAGCTCTGACATCACTCATGGTGACGTATTTTGACCTTTCCCATCACCCCTCCCATTCGGGACTCTGAGAGACACGTTTAGTAAATGTGAGGTCAGGAGGTCACCTTCCCTCGCTGGTTTGCACTTTCAACAGTCTCTGAGTCCCCCTAAAAAAAGAGAGACGTTCCTTTGTTTGGTCCTCTGATTCAGGCAGTGTGAAAAAGCAAAAGCGTGTAAAATCAGTCCTGAAGTCGGGGGAGGACCTCTTCAGCAGCGTGCCTTTTTCAGTGCCTGACCTAAAGTAAAAGCTTTGTCTTTTCTGATCCCCCCCCACCAAAACACAGGACCTATAACGATCAGATGGTGAAGACACCTCAGGAAGAGGATGTATATGTCTCAAAATGAATGATGTTTCCATAAGAGTTGAAGAAAGAGTTTAGCTTGCAACACTCTTAAAATAAAAGGGTGTATTCTCTGTGATGCCTTGGCTTAGAAGAACCATTTTTGGTTCTCCAAAGATCCTTTTAGAGAACAGTTTAGTGAATAGTTCACTTTCAGAATGAACATTTCCTTATAATTTACTCTAACCCTCATGTCTTCCAAGATGTTCATGTCTTTCTTTCTTTAGTCAAAAAGAAATTAAGGTTTTTGAGGAAAACATTCCAGGATTTTTCTCTGTATAGTGGACTTCAATGGGGATCAACGGGTTGAAGGTCCAAACTGCAGTTTCAATGCAGCTTCAAAAAGCTCCACACGATCCCAGCCTAGGAATAAGGGTATTATCTGTCATTTTCTTTAAAAATGGACAAAATTGTTGTTTTACCTGTTTTTGTAAAGGGCGTTTGACTTTCTTTGCATGTTTGCCCTGTAAACTCTAGGTTGGCACTTTCGCCTATGTCACATATGCGAAGAAAAGAAATGAAGGTTTTTGAGGAAATCATTCTAGGACTTTTCTCCATATAATGTACTTCAATGGGGCTCAACGGGTTAAAGATCCAAATTGCAGTTTCAATGGAGCTTCAAAGGGCTCTACACGATCCCATCTAAGGAATAAGAGTCTTATCTAGTGAAACGATTGGCCATTTTCTAAGAAAAATACAAATCTATATACTTCTTAAACACAAATACTTGCATGCGTGACATACACTCTTAAAAATAAAGATGCTTTAATAGATTCTTCAAGCGATGCCATAGAAGAACCATTTTTGTTTCCTCAAAGAACCACAAAGTCAAAGGTTCTTTAAAGAACCATCTCTTTTTTATTTATTTTTTAATCTGAAAAAACCTTCTTTCACCACAAAGAACCTTTTGTAAAACAGATCTTCAGATGTTAAAGGTTCTTTATGGAACCATTTAGACAAAAAAGGTTCTTCTATGGCATCATGAAGCACCTTTATTTGAAAGAGTGTAGGCGAAAGTACCAACCCAGAGTTTACAGGGCGAATGTGCAAAGAAAGTCAAACGCCCTTTACAATAACAGGTAAAACAACGATGTTGGACAATTTTGAAGTTGAAGTTTTGAAACGAAAATCCACAAACGGAGAACTAACTGTGCGTGACATGATTACGTAATGACTAAAGTCGAGCTAGTGCAAGATGAGCATTGTGGTTAAAAAGTATATAAATTTGTATTTTTCTTAGAAAATGGCCAATCGTAACACTAGATAAGACACTTATTCCTTGTCTGGGATTGTTTGGAACACTTTGAAGCTCCATTCGAACTGCATTTTCAACCTTCATTCCATTGAGCACCATTGAAGTCCACTATATGGAGAAAAATCCTGGAATGTTTTCCTCAAAAACCTTCATTTCTTTTCGTCTGAAGATAGAAAGACATGAACATCTTAGTTGACATGGGGGTGAGTAAATTATCAGGAAATTTCCATTCTGCAAGTGAACTAGTCTGTTTTTCCTAATATAAAAAAACATCAGAATAATCTAAAGAACCTTTTGTGGAATGGAAAGGTTACATGGATGTTGAAGGTTCTTCATGGAACCACAGATGCCAGTGAAGAACCTTTATTTTTAAGATTGAATGTAAATATATATGAATATTTCTTTCATATAATTATCCACAAGGAAAATCCTAATTGGCTTCTACAATCATTTAGTCTACCTAAACTCCTCGCAAGCTCAAATTCAGATCTGCCTCTATTCAATCAACAAGCAATCCATTGGAAGAAAGGCAATGTTGCTTCTTCTGTTTCTTCACAACTTTAAAGAGCATAATATTGACAAAACATAAAACACCATTAGTTGTTAAAATGTCTTGAACGTGTCAGTTGTTTTGCTGTCTATGCAGTGTCAGAAAGCTCTTGGGTTTCGTCAAAAATATCTTAATTTGTGCTCTGAAAATGAACGAAGGTCTTATGGGTTTGTAATTGCATAATTAATGACAGAATTCTCATTTTTGGGTGAACTATCCCTCTAATGACGGTAACACTGAAGCCATGGTTCAGTTGTGTTTGATCAGGGTCGATCTAAAATCTCCCTGATTTAAATATGGTGGTCACTCCTTAAATATTATTGTGTGTATGTGGTTCAAAGAGAAGGTGATTTCATCACAAACCTCTTCTGTGCCTCATTTAACCAGTACCTCACATCTATCTTCACCACAGTTTAACTAACAGACATGTTTTTGCATTTCCTCTTTGTGGGAGGAAAAATGTGGAGGCAGTTTCCCTGTGTTTCTAAGATAAGGTTTAAGTGCTCCGGGGGGATCGGTTAAGGTTGAAAGTGAACAGGAAAAGGAAATGCAGAGGATGAGGTATGACTTGAGGGTAACACACAAAGTGTGAGGGATCTGCTTTACGACCAGGACACAGCAGATAAACGTTACGCTCTCAGACTAATCTAACATCTGCTTGCACGACCCACATCCTGAGGGCTAGACACCTTATAGAAATCCACAAAAATTTCTATATGTGTGTAAGTGTGTGTGTTTATATTTTACAAACCCTAGTGAAAAAAATAATACAAAAATTTGTCTTAAGTAGTACGGGTATATTTGTAGCAATAGCCAACAATTGTATGGGTCAAACTGTTCGATTTTTCTTTTATGCCAAAAATCATTAGGATATTAAGGAAAGATCATGTTCCATGAAGATACTTTGTAAATTTCCTACCGTAAATATATCAAAACCTAATTTTTGATTAGTGATATGCATTGCTAAGAACTTTATTTGGACAACTTTAAAGGCAATTTTCTCAATATTAAGATTTTTTGCTCCCTCAGATTTCTGAGTTAAAATCCATACATCAATGGAAAGCTTATTTATGATGTATAAATCTCATTTTCAAAAAATTGACCCATTTTGTGGTCCAGAGTCACACGTTTTTTGTTTTTTTTACAGGGTCACATATTTTTAAATGATATTAAAATATCCAAATGCCACGCACATTTGCCAAGTATTCTGCCCTCCAAAGGCAAAGTGCAGTAACTCCACATTTGGTCAAAATTGAGTTAAGGCTTAAAATGGGCGTTGCGACAACCGTTTTGTCTTGCGGCAAAGTCTCTTGGTTCAATTTTGTCCCGTTTCAGAGAAAAGAAAGTGTCAAAATTGCAGTAACTACAAAACCCAAACTAATACCATATATGGTGTAAAAACTTCAAAGGCATTTTTCTCAGTTTCAGTGTTGGCGTAGTTACTGCACTTTGTCTTTGTAGGGCAGTATTGTCAAATATCAAATATTTAAACATCTCAGCTAAATATTGTCTGATCCCAACAAACTACACATCAATGGAAAGCTTCAATAATTCAATAATATTTTCAGTTACCATTAATAGTTTTGATCTTTCAATACCTGTTTAAGACTTTTACATGTTTAAATCCAATCAGTTGAATTCACACTTCTCCACTACAAATCGTCTCAAACTGTGCTTAAATTTGCCAAAATATAATATCAGAGATTGCAGTATGAATTTTAGGAGACACATCTGAGGCGAACTGATACTTCAACTATAAAAAGTCTCTTAAGTCATAAAATAACATTTTAGACATTTTTTTCTCCAACCTTTAGATAAAGAATTACAATTTGTTGCACAAATCTAATCTAATCTTAAAAGTATATTTTTAAAAAGCAGTATTGAGTGAAATTCATAGCTAAGTAATTAATTACTGTAACTTAATTACCTTTTCCATGAAAAAGTAAAGGGATTACTTTTAGTTTTTCTGTAAGTTAATTACAGTTACAGTTACATTAAATACTGTGTAGACTATAACAAGAGTGGATTTAACATCTAATGTTAAAATATATGTAACCGTCTCCCTTTAAATTCGTTGATAGAATACGAAGAATAATTTATGCAATTTTATATGATTTATTTTTCGTTTCATATCTATTTTTCAACTAGTTAAAGGGGTAAAAATGTACAGATAATGTACTCACCCTCCTTCATCCAAGATGTTCATGTCTTTCTTTCTTCAGTCGTAAAGAAATTTCAGGATTTCTCTCCATATAATGGACTTCTGTGGTGCCCCCAAGTTTGAACTTCCAAAATGAAGCTTCAAATGTCTCTAAACGATTACAGCTGAGTAAAGAAGGGTCTTATCTAGCAAAACGATCTGTTATTTTCTAAAAACATATACAATAAAACATATAAACAATTTATATACTTTTTATTCTCTACACAGAGTACACACAGAGCTAGACAAGACGAGCATTTGATGTTAAAAGTATATAAATTGTCTTTTTTTTTATATCCGTTTTGCTAGATAAGACCCGTCTTTTCTCAGCTGTGATGGTTTAGAGCCATTTGAAGCTACATTTTGGAAGTTCAAACTCAGGGGCACCATAGAAGTCCATTATATGGAGAGAAATCCTCAAATGTTTTCCTCAAAAAACATAATTTCTTTACGACTGAAGAAAGAAAGACATGAACATCTTGGATGACAAGGGGGCGAGTACATTATCTACTACTCCTTTAAGGTCGATTTTGGATTTATAAAGTAACTGGTTGTAAGTAATGCAATACTTTTCAGAGAGGACAATCACTTAGTACTCTAATTGCACTGTTGAATGTAATTAGTAGCTAGTAATTAATCACAAGTTGTGTTTGTTAACATTAGTTAATGCACTGAGAACTAACATGAACAAACAATGAACGACTGTATTTTTATTAACAACTGTAACAATAAAAAAGATTATTAAATAGTGTAATGTATTGTTTATTGTTCATTAACTCTAGTACACTCTTAAAAATAAAGGTGATTCACGATGCCATAGAAGAACCTTTTATGTCTAAATGGTTCCATAAAGAACCTTTAACATCTAAAGAACCATAGAAGGTTCTTTGTGGTGAAAGAAGGTTCTTCAGATTCTAAAAAGGTAAGTAATAGACGGTTCTTCAAAGAACCTTTGACTGAATGGTTCTTTGTGGAACCAAAAATGGTTCTTCTATGGTATCACTGTGAAGAACCTTTTAAAGCACCTTTATTTTTAAACTCTAAACTCTTTAGTGTATTTTTCCATTGGTTCCATATGTTTTTTTTAAGCATGTGAAGGTGTGCGAGGGCAAACATCTTCGCACTGGTACTCCTCCACTCGAGTTTAATATCTGATTACTGTGTAACTTCGTAACTGTCATAGTCAGGGTAACAGTCACACTGTTTGTACTCCTCTCTAACAGAACATGTTTAGATGTTTCAGACAACTGACTCACATGAATCCGGACAGTTTGTGCTCTTCACTGTAAAAGATTCAGATTTGTATGTCAGGTCTAAGATTACTACGTCTTACACTCTTAAAAATAAAAGGTTCTTCACAGCAATGCCATAGAAGAACCATTTTTGGTTCCACAAAGAACCATTCAGTCAAAGATGCTTTTCAAACCATCACTTTCTTGCCTTTTTTAATCTGAAGAACCTTCTTTCACCACAAAGAACCTTTATAGAACCATTAAGACAAAAAGGGTTCTTCTATAGCATTGTGAAGCACCTTTATTTTTAAGAGCGTAGTTCTTCAAAACTGAACAGGTAAATCTTTGACTACATTTTTAACTTTTATAGTGACTTCTTGTTTATGTTGTATAAGATCTATTATTTTGCTTACGATGACAGCTGAAGCTCCCCATGTGCTGAGTCACAGTGTTTGGCACAGCACATGATGAAGCTCTTGAAAGTTTACCACAGTTAGGAAAAAAGATAATATGTAATCTCTGTTTGTGTGTGAGTGTACCAAACATTGATAACTCAAACAGTAGACGACGTTCTCCATTTGCAAAATGATCAAACCAGGTCGCACGTAACTCTTTAACAGCATTCGATACTTTTTCTCCACTTTTGTGGGAAAGACGTGCACTTGCAGATAGTTTGTGACCCTGGACCACAAAACCAGTCATGATGAGTCGCACAGGTATATTTGTAGCAATAGGCAAAAACACATTATATGGGTCAAGCTATCGATTTTTCTTTTATCCCAAAAGTCATTAGGATATTAAGTAAAGATCATGTTCCATGAAGATATTTTGTACATTTTCTATCATAACTATATTAAAACTTAACTTTTGATTAGTAATATGCATTGCTAAGAACTTCATTTGGACAACTTTAAGTCCGATATTTAGATTTTTTTTGCACCCTCATATTTTTAAATAGTTGTATCTCTTGCCAAATATTGTCATATCCTAAACAAACCATACATCATTTGTGTCTTTCTCCTTTTTTTAGGAGAAACATCTGAGGCAGAGTTGATGCTCAATGAAGCTTAACTAAGAACTGAAGTCTTGAAAGTGCAGCAATGAAACTTACCATGTCAGTACGAGATTCCTGATAAACCCTCATTTTGCAGCAGAGAGGAACCTTCCGGTACAGAATCAATAGCAGCACCATGATCATAAAGAAAAACACCAGACAACAAACTGAGAAAGACAAGAGACAATACACATCAGTCAGGATGTTACCTATGCATTCGAAGCCACTTTAGCTGGTTTTTACTATTACAAAGAGTGTAAAAATGTTAGGTTTGAAAAGATGAATTCTTATATTGAATGATTATTTATTATTACAACAATTACATTCTGTCACGGATTGGTCAGGTTCTGCACCCACAATCACTCCCAGATCACCGTCACCTGAGTATTGATATATGAACACCTGCACGTAATCATCACCAACACATAAAAGACACTCTCCACACACCACTCATTGTCCGGGCTCGTTCCAGAGAAAGCGGACTTCCAGTAACTCTTGGCGAGTATCACTATCGAGGTTACTTACCCAATTGTACTTACCTTATCTCTGTCTCGTTCCAGTCTTCCAAGCGCCAGTCCTCTGTGTCTTCTCAGTATCCTGTCATTAGCGGTGTGTGGCCGTAAGCTGACTTCCGCGTCAGCGGAGGGTGGTGGATCCACGAACTCTCTGAACCCCTCTGGCTTTCGTTCTTGGAATCCTCCAGTCTCGCCACCTAAAACGGAAAGGACCTGTTACTCTCTTCACGTTACCATCCAGCTCAGTATTCATCACTTCAAGTCTTGCTCACCTTCACGAACTCACCATTCACCTCCGGCACTGCTGCTTGTATAAATAAAACACCATTTGTATAACACTTACCTTCTTGTCCCGTCTGCTTCATAACAGAAGCCCGGACCATAACAGTAAGCAGCATGAGTGCTCAGGATCCATTCCAGGAACTGGTGGATAATCTGCGGAAGGTTTTGTTGTCATCCCCATCTGTCACCCCTTCCGCACCACCGGCACCCGTACCTCCATGCACTTCTTCGGAACCACCATCCAGTCCCATGGCCCGACCAGCGCCCTACGCTGGCGGGGCGGAGGAGTGCAATGGATTTCTACTGCAATGTTCTCTTGTCTTTACTATGCAACCAGCGCTCTATCCTACAGACCAGTCTAAAATAGCGTTTATCACCTCTCTTCTCACAGGACCAGCTTTGAAGTGGGCCGAATCGATGTGGCAGCAAAGCGGGCCGACCACTCGTTCCATCCAGGCATTCATCAATCACTTCAAAGAGGTGTTCAACCGTACAGACGGGGAAGTATCAGCGGGTGAGCAGCTCTATCACTTATCACAAGGATCGATGTCCACTCATGAGTATGCTTTACGGTTTCGAACCCTAGCCGCTGCCAGTGGATGGAACGAGCGGTCGTTGCTGACCACCTATCGTCTCGGGCTCGAACCCCGTCTTCGCCTCCAACTAGCTGCGTTGGATGACGCTATGGGTCTGGAGCGTTTCATACAGCAATCCATCAGATGTTCTGACCGCATGCAATCATATCATACTCTCTCCGATGTCTCTCCTAATGCACTCCTCCGCCCAGTGGAGACCGCTAGCCCTCCAGAACCAGAGCCGATGATACTTGAATCTGGTAGACTATCATCCGCTGAGCGACAGAGAAGGCTGACCCGGGGTCTGTGTCTCTATTGTGGAGCCAGTGGGCATGTTCGGATGAAATGCCCCCTTCGTCCTGTTCCTACCGCGGTGAGTGTCATCCAATCCGAAGTTGAAAAGATGTATCCTCTGTCTACATGTGTTCAGTTAACCACCTCCACATCTTCTGTCATAGCCCACGCTCTCATCGACTCCGGGTCAGCGGGGAACTTCATCTCGGGGAGCCTCTGTCGCCAGTTACAGCTCCGAACCGAAGCTTCGTCGAGCGTCTACCAGATTCAGCCCATAACACGTTCCATCACAGCACGACCCCGTATCCATCGTAAATGCCAACCCATCCACCTTCAGATAGGAGCTCTTCACCAAGAACTCATCCAACTTCTGGTTCTGGAGGGGGCCACCATGGACATCATCTTGGGGCGCCCGTGGCTGGTGAAGCACAATCCCATCATCTCTTGGGGCAATGGAGAGGTAATCCGGTGGGGTCATGACTGTTTTCCAGAGTGCTTTCCAGAAGCTCCACGCCCTATACCAAGACCCATTCCTGTCTGCGCCACATCCATCGAGAGCCCTTTGGAGCAACGATCCACCGAGGTTCCGGATACCTACTCCTCTTTCCAGGACGTCTTCTGCCCCAAGAGAGCTTCCCAGCTACCTCCCCATCGGCCATGGGACTGCGCCATAGACCTGATTCCTGATGCTCCTTTGCCCAGAGGAAGGATCTACCCGTTGTCACTTCCGGAGACTAAGGCCATGGAGGAGTATATTCACGAGGCTCTCCAGCAAGGATACATTCGTCCCTCCACTTCTCCCGCTGCATCCAGCTTCTTTTTCGTGGCGAAAAAGGATGGAGGGCTGCGGCCGTGTATTGACTACCGCATCCTGAATCAAGCCACAGTCAAGTTCAAATATCCCCTTCCTCTCGTCCCAGCGGCCCTCGAACAACTCCGGTCAGCCACCATCTTCACGAAATTGGACCTCCGCAGCGCTTACAATCTGGTGAGAATACGGAAGGGGGATGAGTGGAAGACGGCCTTCGTGACCCCTACAGGCCACTATGAGTATTGCGTCATGCCCTATGGCCTGGTCAACGCCCCTTCCGTATTCCAAAACTTCATGCATGAAGTCCTCCGGGAGTTTCTCCATCGGTCAGTAATTGTCTACATTGACGATATCCTCATCTACTCCCGGAGTGAGACTGAACACATCCACCACGTTGCGGAGGTCCTCCAGAAACTCAGGGAACACCAACTCTTCTTGAAAGCAGAAAAATGTTCATTCCACCTTCCATCCGTTCAATTCCTGGGATACATCATCGACCGTGAGGGTATTCGTATGGACGAGAGGAAGGTGTCATCTGTCATGTCCTGGCCTAAACCCTCTTCTGTCAAAGAACTCCAGAGATTCCTCGGTTTTGCTAATTTCTACCGCCGTTTCATTCAAGGTTATAGTATCATCACAACTCCATTAACCAACCTACTCAAAGGAAAACCAACTAAACTTACCTGGAACCCCGAAGCCGCCGCAGCCTTCCAATCCCTCAAGGA
Organism: Garra rufa; assembly: GCF_049309525.1. Lineage (NCBI taxonomy): Eukaryota > Metazoa > Chordata > Actinopteri > Cypriniformes > Cyprinidae > Garra > Garra rufa. The sequence continues at coordinate 57,143,169 of NC_133361.1, forward strand.
CGCCTTCACCCAGACTCCTATTCTGCGCCATCCAGATCCAGACCTTCCTTTCGTGGTGGAGGTGGATGCATCTACCTCGGGAGTCGGAGCGGTTCTCTCCCAACATCACGGAACTCCACGTTTACTCCATCCATGTGCCTACTTCTCCCGGAAGTTCAGCCCGGCGGAGAAGAACTATGACATCGGCAACCGGGAACTTCTCGCCATCAAGCTCGCCCTGGAGGAGTGGCGACACTGGTTGGAGGGAGCCAATCATCCTTTCCTGGTACTCACAGATCATAAAAACCTCCAATACCTCCGTGATGCAAAAAGGCTGTGCCCACGTCAGGCCAGGTGGGCACTGTTCTTTTCAAGGTTCCACTTCTCCATCTCCTATCGTCCCGGTCCAAAAAATATAAGAGCAGATGCCCTGTCTAGAATCCACGACTCCACTGATTCCACTGAACCTCCCAGCAATATCCTCCCACAAGACATCTTCATCAACCCCATCGAATGGTCTGCTCCCCCTAGTGTCGCTACTCCTGCTCCTCGCCCTCCGCCGGGCTGCCCTCCTGATCGACGTTACATTCCTAGGACACAACGGGTAGATCTCATTCGCTCCATCCACACTTCCCTGGGCACTGGACATCCCGGGACCAACAACACCCTCTCGCTGCTATCCGAGCGCTTCTGGTGGCCTGGGATGGCAAGGGATGTGCAGCGGTTCATCCAGGGGTGCAAGGAGTGTGCCATGTCCAAAAGTCCCAGGCATTTGCCCGCAGGTAAACTCCATCCCTTGCCAATCCCGAACCGCCCCTGGTCACACCTGGGAGTGGATTTTATGACGGACTTACCAGCATCGGATGAAAACACCTGCATCTTTGTCATAGTGGATCGATTCTCCAAGTTCTGCAAGTTACTGCCCCTGAAAGGACTACCCACTGCCTTTGAAGCAGCCCAACTCCTGTTCAATCACGTCTTCCGTCAGTATGGAATACCTGAGGATATTGTATCGGACCGCGGTCCTCAGTTTATCTCCCGTCTATGGAAATCCTTCTTCCGTCTCCTAGGTGTGACCGTCAGCCTCTCCTCTGGCTATCATCCGCAGTCCAATGGCCAGACGGAGAGGAAAATCCAGGAAGTGGGGCGGTTCCTCCGGACCTTCTGCCACAACCACCAGAACTCCTGGAACCAGTTCCTGGGCTGGGCAGAGTATGCCCAAAATTCACTGCGGCAACCGTCCACCGGCCTCACACCATTCCAGTGCGTTCTCGGATTCCAACCACCGCTATTTCCCTGGAATGGTGAACCATCTGAGGTCCCCGCAGTGGATCTCTGGTTCCGGGAGAGCGAGAGGGTCTGGGACGAAGCACATCACCACCTACAGAGGGCAGTACGCAGACAGAAAGCCTTCGCGGATCGGAGGAGGGCCCCAGCCCCAGAATTCAGGCCAGGCGATCAAGTGTGGCTTTCCACTCGAGATATCCGTCTGCGACTGCCCTCCAAGAAATTAAGTCCCAGGTTTGTTGGTCCCTTCAACATCCTGGAACAGGTCAACCCCGTCACCTACAGGCTTCAACTCCCACCTGAATATCGCATTCACCCCACCTTCCATGTCTCACTACTGAAACCATTTCATCCACCTCTCACTCTCTCCACAGAACCTGACCACGAAGAAGAACCTCCTCCCCCCCTCATGCTGGAAGATGGAGCCGTCTACTCCGTCCGGGAGATTCTCCGGTCTCGTCGTCGTGGTGGTCTACTCGAGTACCTGGTTGACTGGGAGGGTTATGGACCAGAGGAGAGGTCATGGGTCCCAAGAGATGATATTCTAGATCCCACGCTCACTGAGGAGTTCCACGCTAGTCATCCTGAGTTTCCTGCACCCCGAGGACGAGGTAGACCACCACGGCGCAAGAGACTTCGGCCCTCAGGAGCGGGCCCTGGGGAGGGGGGTAGTGTCACGGATTGGTCAGGTTCTGCACCCACAATCACTCCCAGATCACCGTCACCTGAGTATTGATATATGAACACCTGCACGTAATCATCACCAACACATAAAAGACACTCTCCACACACCACTCATTGTCCGGGCTCGTTCCAGAGAAAGCGGACTTCCAGTAACTCTTGGCGAGTATCACTATCGAGGTTACTTACCCAATTGTACTTACCTTATCTCTGTCTCGTTCCAGTCTTCCAAGCGCCAGTCCTCTGTGTCTTCTCAGTATCCTGTCATTAGCGGTGTGTGGCCGTAAGCTGACTTCCGCGTCAGCGGAGGGTGGTGGATCCACGAACTCTCTGAACCCCTCTGGCTTTCGTTCTTGGAATCCTCCAGTCTCGCCACCTAAAACGGAAAGGACCTGTTACTCTCTTCACGTTACCATCCAGCTCAGTATTCATCACTTCAAGTCTTGCTCACCTTCACGAACTCACCATTCACCTCCGGCACTGCTGCTTGTATAAATAAAACACCATTTGTATAACACTTACCTTCTTGTCCCGTCTGCTTCATAACACATTCATGTACGGCACTTATTGTAAACATTTAAGCATGCTTAAAACTTGTCTTTAGAATCTTGGCAAACATAATTTATGCGTCATTTCATAACAAAGTCAATCAATGTCTCATGCTTGCGTCTTTATATACACACACTACCGGTCAAAAGTTTTTGAACAGGATCAATTTTTTATGTTTTTTTTAAAGTCTCTTCTGCGTACCAAGCCTACATTTTTTGATCCAAAGTACAGCAAAAACTTTAAAATTGTGAAATATGTAAAATGTAATTTATTCCTGTGATTTCAAAAATTAATTTTTAGCATCATTACTCCAGTCTTCAGTGTCACGTGATCCTTCAGAAATCATTCTAATATTCTAATTTGCTGCTCAAAAAGCATTTATTATTATTAGTATGTTAAAAACAGCTGAGTAGAATTTTTTTCAGGTTTCTTTGATGAATAGAAAGTTTAGAAGAACCAGATTTATCTGAAATAGAATCTTTTGCAACATTATAAATGTCTTTATCATCACTTTTGATCAATTTAAAGTGTCCTTACTAAATAATATATATAACACAAAACTGTTTCTAAACCAAAAATGTGCTTTCTTTAAGAATAAATAGATAAAAAGTTAGGATGTCATTAGCTCAATTGAGACATTTAACATTAAAAAATTATTATTATTATTATTATGTTGAACACAACTGAGTAGAATTTTTTCAGGTTTCTTTGATCAATAGAAAGTTAAGAAGAACATTTATCTGAAATAGAAATCTTTTGTAACATTATAAATGTCTTTATCATCACTTATATATACACTTATATATATATGTATGTATGTATGTATGTATAATTACACAATACTGTTTCTAAAATATTTAGATTTATTTCGATAATAAATAAATAAAAAGTTGATATCATTAGCTCAATTAAGTCATTTAACATGAGTTCTTGAACAAACACATTATTAATTTCGATTAAAACCATAAGATATTTCTACTTACATGCACCCACGACGATTGTCCGCTGGTCCGCTGGGTCTGTGCTCGCGGAGGGGACTTTTGGGGACACAGTGGTGGACATCTCTGACAAATACAACTTTTCTTCCAAGCGACCCAAGCTGTCTCATAGCAAGTCCTCAGAAGAGTAGTCTTTCTTTCTTCCCGGCTTCATTTCAGAGAGATGAGAGTGACTTAAATCCCAGAACTTCTGCTTCTGAGTAAACTGAACGTCTGTCACGACTCACATCCTAACTAGTCCTCACGAAGCAGCGGATACATTGTTGCCATCACTGAATGGACGGAGAATCATACTATGGTGAAGGCTGGGCTAGTGAATACTAATGAGGTTCGTGATTGGATGCTGCGGAAAGGTTGCTACGCAACGGTTGCACGGGCTAATTAATATTCATGAGCGTAGCCTTCAGCTTAGTAGGATTCGTTCGTTTCGGTGTCAGAAATAGACTCAGATAAAGTTAGGGAAATATACAAATAAACATTCTCTTTTTAAAAATAAATAAATGAGGATAATAAATGACTTCCTTTCGTATTGTTTAAATACACAAGCCGAAAACATTCCACACGTAGCGGTTGTCTTGGAGATAGACAGGACTTTGCGCTTTTAAAGTGCGCCGCCTGATGGATGCATACAACATCTGCGTGTAAAAAACAGTTATTATTAGTGTTTATACCGTTATTAACTAATTTTGCTAATACTAATATTTTAATTCTTACAGCAGACAATTATTTGATAAAACTACCTGTTGATAAGAATATCAGATATAACATAAGTCAGATATAACATAAGGAAAACATGTTTATCTATTTCTTCTAAATCATTTTTAGGCTAAAAACAATCGTCACGAATTTGTAACAGTACGATTTTTAATGTTAAACTAATATTTTTAAATATTTTTACCATTTAAAATAACTGTTTTCTATTTGCATTTTTAGCATCCTTACTGCAGTCTTCAGTGTCACATGATCCTTCAGAAATCATTCTAATATTCTAATTTGCTACTAAAAAAACATTATTATTATTATTATTATGTTGAAAACAGGTGATTAGATGTTTTTCTTTGATGAATAAAAACGTTCAGAAGAACATTTATCTGAAACAGAAATTCTAAATGTCTTTATCATATACATACATACATATGTATATATATCCTTCAGAAAGCATTCTAATATTCTGATTTGCTATTCAAAAAAAAAAACATTTTTTATTATTATTATTATGTTGAAAACAGTTGAGTAGAATTTATCAGGTTTCTTTGATGAACAGAAAGTTCAGAAGAACAGCATTTATCTAAAAATAGAAATCTTTTGTAACATTCGTCTTTATCATCACTTTTGATCAATTTAAAGCATTCTTGGTGAATAAAAGTATTCATTTCTATGTAAAAAATAAATAAATAAATGATCCTGACACCAAGCTTTTGACAGGTATAGTGTTTATTACAAAGCGTTTTATTTCAGATACATTGTAATTTTTGGATATTTCTATTCGTCAAAGAATCTTAAAAGGAACTCAACGGTTTTAAATATTGATAATAATAATAATAATAATAATAATAATAATAAAGATTTCTTGAATAGCAAATCAGCATATTAGAATGATTTCTGAAGGATCATGTGACACTGAAGACTGGAGTAATGATGTTAAAAATGTAGCTTTGATCACAGAGATAAATTACATTTTAAAACATATTCAAATAAAAAGCAGTCATTTTAAATAGTAAAAATATTTAAAAATTTACTGATTTTGCTGTACTTTAAATCTTTTAATGACTTCTTTAAAAATCATTAAATATTTTACTGTTCATAAACGTTTGACTAATAATATAACAGCCTATTTTAACCGAGCAAGCAGCCACCTGGGGGGTGTTCCATAAAACAAGTTTACCAAATAAGCCAGGCTTATTTCAGTTAGTCTGACTTATTGTCACTTGATTTGGCTCAAAATAAGTCAGACTAACTGAAATAAGCCTGACTTATTTGGTCAACTTGTTTTATGGAACACCCCCCTGGTCATATGAACTGAGATACTGACTCTCAATTTGATTCATTTGAATCAGAATCATTTGACTCTGAAGCACAACGCAGTGCTCGATTCTCAGAGTCGATTCCCTCCGAGTGTGTCAGTCACTCGCGGCTATATGTGTGATTCACGGGGGAAAGATGGTCGCGAGTACCCGTGTGCAGAAGCTCCTTAGACGGTATAAACTCGCAATCGCGGCTGGTTTAACTATCCTGCTGATCCAAGGACTGGTGGTATGGAGCCTGCGGAGTCTGGAGGAGGGAGAGGCTGAGGTACGTGCTGTTTCACGCGGATAAATCTGTCTTGCCTGCCTCAGTAACGCCGTTTGATCTGAGGATTTCTAATAGCATGCTAAGCTAAGCTAAAGCCGTCAGTCAGTCTCATTAGTTGAACGGGTAACGTTACTCCCGTAATAGCGTCATCGGGTGTAAACAAACACGTTTCTTGAATTATCGGAGATGGTTATGGTGTGTGTGAAACACATATGCGGGTGTGTTGTGTTGGAGATCTTTTGGAGCGGTTTGTTTTGACCGGCGTCGGGTTTTAAATGACTGACTGGACTGACTTCACCCATAACAACTCTGTGGCTGGGAATCAAAACTTAGTGAGCTGACTACGTAGACAGCATTTTTGGTCATCCTAGTGAAAGTTATAAGCATAGACCGCATGCCATTAGACATCGCAGTCTTACATGTTTAGGTAACCTGCCTACATAACTGCTACATAACATTTTTGGGCTTCGCTGTGTGAGAATTAAATTTGACTTCTGTTTATTCAACTGCAACCTTTTTGAAGTGTCATACCTAGACAGCCTTTTTGAGCATCACCATGGTTGCTTACTAGACTGTGATAGCCAAAAAATGCTGACTACACAACTGAAAATAAAGCTTCTAGTGTTTTCTCAGTGATTATGTCAAATAGAAGAACCATTTCGGTTCCTCTTTAGAACCTTTCATTGGACAGTTATCTGAAAGAAGTTTTCGTAGTCTGAAGAACATTTTATAAATCAAAAGACTCTTTTTCCTGCTATGAAGGACATTTTGTGTATTGGAACGATTCCGTGGATATTAAAAGTTCTTCATGGAACCATAGATAAAGAATAGGGCTCTCAAATGATTAACCATGATTAATCGCATACAAAACAATGCATGTTTTGTATAATATATGTGACTCTGGACCACAAAACCAGTCATAAGGGTAATTTTTTTGAAATTGGGATTTATACATCATCTGAAAGCTGAATAAATATGCTTTCCACTGATGTATGGCTTGTTAGGATTTGTTGGAATCTGAGGGTGCAAAAGAATCAAAATATTGAGAAAACTTTAACGTAGTCCAAATTAAGTTCTCAGCAATGCATGTTACTAATCAAAAATTAGGTTTTGATATATCTACGGTAGGACATTTACAAAATAGCTTAGACGTTTCTCAAGGTACCTTTCAAAGAACAGTTCTTTAAAAGAACAATTTTTATATTGTTTGTAGTTCAATAATCTAATGAAACTTTTTCCGCTATAAGGAGCGTTTTGTCCAATGGAAAGATGATACAAGTTCTTAATGGAACTATAGATGTAAATAAAGAATGGGCTCATTATAACGAATAATTGCATGCTAAATAAAAAAAAGTTTGTTTATTTAATACGTACTGTGTATATTTATTTTGTATATATAAATATATACATATGTCACCCCTAGACCCCAAAACCAGTCATAAGAGTCCATTTTTGAATGTGAAATCTGAAAATCAGGAATCTGAGGGTGCAAAAAAATCTAAATATTGAGAAAATCGCCTTTAAAGTTGTCCCAATGAAGTTCATAGCAATGCATATTACTAATCAAAAATTACGTTTTGATACATTTACGGTAGGAAATTTACAAAATATCTTCATGGAACATGATCTTTTGTGGTCACATATAAATATTTGTAATCGTTTAACAGCCCTAAAAGAACCTTTATTTTTATGAACTATCTAAAGTGATCTTTTTAGAGTAAAAATGCTGTTGACTCAGCAGTTTTAAAACACACCTTATATAATTGAGTCCGTTATTCATTAAATTAGACTCTTCGGAGATTCAGTACAGTATTTTCAGTCTCTATTAGGACTTTTACTGATTGTTCAGAAAGTTAAAGTCTGCATTAAATAAAAATTTGCAGTATCAATTTTTTTTTATAAATGCATTGTTCTTTAGCATATGCATGGATAAGTTGTTCAAATAAATAAAAAATAAAAAGATCTGCTGGCACCAATAGCCTTGTGGGCAGTGCGCCGACATACTGCGCTCCGGGCGTCCGGTGTTCGAATCCCGACTTGAGGACCTTTTCCCGATCCCGCCCCCATCTCTCTCCCACTTCGTTTCCTGTCACTTCTGACCTGTCTTATCTCAATAAAGGCAAAAAATGCCAAAAAATAAATCTTAAAAAAAAAAAAAAAGATCTCCTAATGTCATACCTCGATATTCCGGTTAAACTTCTCTTTAGTGATTTCTCAAATTATTTAGTCCTCTGTCCTTACAAGTTCACATTTATCTGCCAACCTAATTTGATGAGAAAACTTACAGGAGTGGTTCATTTTCAGAACAAGAATTTACAGATAATGTACTCACCCCTTTGTCATTCAAGATGTTTACGTCTTTCTTTCATCAGTCGTAAAGAAATTATGTTTTTTGAGGAAAAAATTTGAGGATTTCTCTCCATATAATGGACTTCTATGGTGCCCCTGAGTTTGAACTTCCAAAATGCAGCTTCAAATGGCTCTAAATGATCACAGCCGAGGAAGGAGTGTCTTATCTAGAGAAATGATTGGTTATTTTCAAAACAAATTGACAATTTATATACTTTTTCATCTCAAATGCTTGTCTCGTCTCGTCTCTGCGATGCACATGTGTAGTCTGTGATCTGGGTCAACACAGTTAGGGTATGTTGAAAAACTCCCATCTCGTTTTCTTCCCCAAGTTCAAAAACGTCGCTGCAGAAGTACCAACCAAGTATTTACAAAGTGAACATACAAAGAAGATCAAACTCCCTTTACAAAAAAAGTTAAAACAGTGTTGTAGGATGATTTTGAAGTTGACGACGGAAATGAGATGGGAGTTTTTCAACATACCCTAACTGCATTGACCCAGATCACACAGACGAGACAAGACGAGCATTTGACGTTAAAAATGTTCACATTTTTTTTGAAAATAACCAATTGAATTATATAGTAAAAGCTCTGTCCCCGTTTCTGTTTCCTCACGACTTTAAGCTATGTTTTATTTCTGTTGCCTCAGACAGGGTTTGTAAACTGCTGTCAATGAAATGAACCACGTGTGACCGTTTTGCAGCTCTCAGATATCTGCAGCTAATATTGCGCTGTAGCGTTTAAACATCTGAGGCGCTTCAAAGCCCAGCTGGCTTGATTCGGCAACGATAATCATTGTGCTTTTGATCAAAACACTTAACCTCAGGTTAGACCTGGATGACTGCTCCATAAATAAGTGAACTGTAACTGTAAGTGACCTTCGAAGAAGCCTGCATAACTAATTAGTCAATGAATAACTGTCTGCTGCTCAAGGGGCTCCGGAGTAATACGTGAACGTGTTTGAGAAAGGTTACGAGTTGTGACGGGTAGCAGGAATGTGCTGTCGTGTCTGGATTCCTGCTCCGTTTTTTACTTCACTCTTATCCTGCGTCGAATAGATTTCCTGAGTGGATGAAGAGACTTAGGAAAAAGTGAAAGGTGAACAAGGAGAACTGGTTAATAGTAAACTAGCTACACATTTGTACACTTCTTTTCAAGAATTTGGAGTCAGTAATATTTCTTTAATGTTATTGAAAACTTTTTCGGCTGACCAAGGCTGCATTTCTTTGATCAGAAATACACTAAAAGCCATAAAATTGTGAAATATTATCAAATATGTTTGCTTTTTTTAAATGTAATTTATTCCTGTGATCGAAGCTGAATTTTCAGCATCATTACTCCAGTCTTCAATGTCACATGATCCTTCAGAAATCACTCTAATTTGATGATCTGACGCTCAAGAAACATTAATTATCATCAAAGTTGAAAACAGTTTTGCTGCTTAGTAATATTTGTGGAAATCCTGGTACAGTTTCTTTTAGGATTTTTTGATAAATTCAAAGTTTAGAAGAACGTTTTCCCATTTTTATTTGAATGAAAATTTTAATTTAGTGAATATTTTTATTTTAATGGTTAAATTGATAATTTACCACAAAGTATGTCTAATTAATTGAAATCACGAAACGTACACAATTTAACAGCAGTTTATTAAAAGTTTAACAAACGTGATGTTTTAAGACCCTGTGAAACAGTTTTGTTCCATCAAAATTTTTCTGGGTTTAGTTTTTCCCATTTTTATTTGTATTTAATTTAAAATTTGAATGGTTACATTTAAAAAATATTAATCAGAAAGTATGTCTTATTAATTGAAATCACAAAACTTACTCACTTTAACAGCAGTTTATTAAAAGTTTAACAAAAAATAAGTTTTAAGACTGATGAAATGGGTTTAATTTTTTCCAAATTCAGTTTTTTCCATTAAAAATGTTCTGGGTTTAGTTTTTCCCATTTTTATTTATATTTAATTTAAAATTTGAATGGTTAAATTTAAAAATATGAATCAGAACGTATGTCTAATTAATTGTAATCATGAAACTTACAAAATTTAACAGCAATTTATTAAAGTTTAACAATGTTTCATTTTTTCTAAATTCCTTTTTTTTTTTTCTTTTTTTTTTTTTCTGGGTTTCGTTTTTTTTCCCATTTATATTTATACTTTAATTTAATTTAATTTTTTAATGGTTAAATTAAAACATATTAATCAGAAAGTATGTCTAATTCATTTAAATCATCAAACTTCCACAGTTTGAAAGCAGTTTATTAAAAGTTTAGCAAAAATTAAGTTTTAAGACAGCATGAAATAATTTTTTTTCCACATTCAGTTTTTTCCATTAAAATTTTTCTGGGTTTTGGTTTTTCCCATTTATATTTAATTGTAATTTAATTTAAATTTTCAATGGTTAAATTAAAAGAAAATATTAATAAGAAAGCATGTCTAATTCATTTAAATAATAAAACTTACACCGTTTAACAGCAATTTATTAAAGTTTAACAAAAATTATGTTTTAAGACTCTATGAAATGGTTTATATTTTTTCCAAATTAATTTTTTTTCTGGGTTTAATTTTTTTTTTCACTTTTTTTAATATTTAATTTTAATTTCATAAACAAATTTAATGGTTAAAAATAATCAGAAAGTATGTCTAATTAATCAAAATCATAAAACTTACAATTTAACTGCAATTTATTAAAGTTTAACAAAAAAATAAACATTTCTGGGTTCCGCCCCCCCCCCCCCCCAAATTTTTAATTAAAATTTAATTTAAAATTTATTCAAGTGTAATGGTTAAATTAAAAGAAAATATTAGAAAATGTCTAATTAACATCAGAAAGCATGTCTAATTAATTTGAATCGAAATGTGTTTTTTCTTTCTCAAATTTAGTTCTATTTTTACCAAATTTTGTGTTTTTTAATTTATTTTCTTAAAAAGTTTAAAGTTTAATAATCAAAAGCATCTCCAATTAACTGATTTATTAAATAATTAATGTATTATTATTATTTATTTATTTTCAGATATACTGTGTGTATTTAGATTTGTCTGGTAAATAAATAACATGAATAAATTTGTCTGGTAAATATTTCTTAAAGAATAATGTTTTAATAATAATAATTGTTTTAGTATTTTTTTTTTGTATTAGTACTATTAGGGCTGGGCGATTAATCGAAAAATAATAGAAATCGACATTCAGAACCTATAATCGTTAAAATTTTTCCAGGAAGATTATTTCAATTACTTTCCCTTTAAAAAACACAAGCGCTCCGTTCCGTTATTCCGCCGACATGTCGATGGAGAGCTTAAACAGTATTTACACAGTAAAAAGTATTTACAGGATATACAAGGGTAATTTTATTTAGAGGAGATACTGCTTATTTTCTACTTTTAATATGAAAAACATTGAAAATTATTTATTTTGTTTCCAATAGTGCAAGTTATTTATTTTCACTAATTTAAGAAAAATGTGACTTTTCGTTTTAAGCAATGCTTGCTTTAATTTCAGTTGTTCAACACTGATGTTCAATTAATAATCATAGATCGTAGATAGTGTGTTTCCTTCAATTATTTTAAAATCAAGTAATGCACCCTTCATCCAAAAATCTCTCGCTTGTAATATGTGAACATATTTACTTTACAAAACTTGTCAGTGAACTATGAGGGCAAAAAAAAAATTATTATATAAATATAATTAAATATAATTTTATTAATAAATAAAATAATCGTTCATTAATCGTAATCGGGTTAAAATGTTCAATTAATCGAGATTTTGATTCTAAGCCAAATTGCCCAGCCCTAAGTACTATTATTACATTAAGTAATATATTTCTGTCACAATTTCTTCAAGTTAAACCCAACTTTGTTTTTTGACAGTTTCTGTTTGTATATGGTATAAGGATAGTTTTTCTCAAAACAAATGGTAAAATGCTCATGAAGTGACTTTTCAGAGCAGTTTTAGTGTTCAGATTATGTGTGCATGTACTCGGCAGATGGCAGAGACTGAAAACAGCGCAGCGATGTGTGTGGTAAACGAAACCGTGCGTCTGCGCCATTCATTCACACAGAGACACACAGAACAGACAAGATTCATATTTAAATAGTATTTTTGTGCTTAATATTTACAAGCACTAGCCCGCATTTATCCATCCAAAATTTGACATTCCGTGACATTCCACGTTATACAGTACATTCAATTTTTATCCGCACTGCGGAAATCACACAGCCCTATTTACACACATAAAACTAGAACATTTTTGGTCTGAGGATATGGTTGAGATGACAGTCGAGTGTCTGTTGTGGGATGTTTCACGTGTTCGTGTGAATGTTTCCTCCAGTCTCTCATCTAATTGGCCCTCGTGGGAATAAAACCTGCCATGCGTCTCTCTTTCACAATCCTGATTCCTACAGTGGACACCTACTGCTATATGCTCCACTATTCTCTGATTCTCTAATTCAGGAACCATGCATGTATGATTGATAAAGGAGCTTTTCCTTTTAGTGTCTGGTCTTCATTTCATCATGTAACCTTCTGGAAGTGCAGCCTAGCAATTATGTTGTGTCGTTCAGCCCCAAGGTGTCCTAATGGCGAATATAACTAAGAACCTAAGTGATTATTTAATGACGAGTCAGCCATCCTAACTGCTCCCTCTTACGCCACAGCACATCTACAGGCATCTCTGACCTCTCTCTCCCTCTCTGGCGAGTCTCAGCGTGATGAAAGAGGCCATTGATTTTGCAGCCTTTGGTCTCTGAGACCTGAAGAATGAGTTACTGCAGGTCATGTGATGCTGCAGTGACCTGTGCTGCTTGCAGAGGGATCAGAGGATATTTAACGATTCGGCTTCTGATTCAGATTCTTAAGGTTCCATTAACGGTTCATGTAGTACTTTCAAGAAAGAAATGTTTCTAATCACATTTAGATTTTAGCGGAGAAGGTGTTACAATCTTTGAATGACTTTTCTCAGAAATGTAATCCAACAAATTGCCCCAAAAAAATTCAAATTCAGTCATTAATTGCTCTAACCCTTATGTCGTTCCAAACCCTAAAACCTTCGTTCATCTTCAGAACACAAATGAAGATAGTTTTGATGAAATTCGAATGACGTTATTCAACAATTTGTTCTCTTCTGAACATTGGATGGAAACATATTATTTTAAAGCCAGTTGACGTCAAGGATGAAACACATAATGTTAACTATGAATAAGTTTTAAATATCACTCTGAATCTGAAAATACCAACACAGGAACCGCAGAGCTCAAACGTTTAACATGTCAGATTTTTTTTTTTTTTTTTTTTTTATGTTGCTGCCTCATGTTAAACTGCTTTAAATTACTTTTTTTCACCACATTAATACAATCCATGCACCATAATTGCAAAGCAAAAACTGAACTAACATATAAAACTTCATAAATGTATTTTTTTAAACTGACATCGCATAAGTATTCATACCCTTTACTCAATACTTTTTTGTAGGTTTTTTGGGTATGATGTGACAAGCTTTTGGCAATTATCTGCCATTATTCTCCTCACCTCTTTACCTCTCAAGCTGTGTCACCATGGATGAGGGCAGACGCACACTTTCAGGTTTTTAATTTACATTTTCCCCATTTTTATTTAAATGTGATTTTAATTTAGTTCATATTTATTTAATTTTCCATTTTAATGGTTAAATAAATAAAAAAAATCCGAAACCATGTCTAAGTAATTGAAAACATAAAACTTACACAATTTAACAGCAGTTTATTAAAAGGTTAACAAAAATTGTGTTTTTAAGACCATATGAAATGGGTTTAATTTTTTTCCAAATTCGTTTTTTTTTTTCCATTAAAGTTTGGGTTTTTCCCCATTTTTATTTATACTTAATTTAAATTTTTAATGGTTAAGTTAAAACATATTAATCGGAAAGCGTGTCTAATTAATTGAAATCATGAAATTTACACAATTTAACAGCAGTTTAATAAAAGTTGAACAAAAATTGTGTTTGTAAGACCCTGTGAAATGTTACATTTTTTCTAAAATCAGTTTTTCCTATTAACACCTTTCTGGGTTTCGTTTTTTTCCCCATTTTTATTTACTTCATTTTAATTTTTAATGCTTAAATTACAAATATATTAATCAGAAAGTATGTCAAATTAATTAAAAATCATGAAACGTACACAATTTAACAGCAGTTTATTTAAAGTTTAACAAAAATTGTGTTTTAAAACATGAAATGCATTAAATTTTTTTTTCCAAATTTATTTTTTTCCATCTGGGTTTTGGGTTTTCCCATTTTTATTTATACTTAATTTTAATTTTTAATGGTTACGTTGAAAGATATTAATCAAAAGGCATGTCTAATTAATTAAATTCATGAAACCTACACAATTTAACAGCAATGTATTAAGTTACAGTTTAATTAAAGTAAAAAAAACTCTAAATTTCGTTTTTCCATTATTATTTTTTTTTCTGGGTTTCGGTTTTTCCCATTTTTATTTATACTTAATTTAATTCAATTTAAGGTTTTATTGGTTAAATAAAGATATGCATTAATCAGAAAGTATGTCTAAATAATTGAAATCATGAAACGTACACAATTTAACAGCAGTTTATTAAAGTTTAACAAATTAAATTTCAAGGCCCTGTGAAATGCGTTGTATGTTTTTCTTAAATTTAAATCTATTTGTACCAGATTCTGTTTTTGATAAATTTTCTGGATTTCATTTGAATGGTTTTGTT